>NW_026940771.1:0-12409 GCF_032062105.1 Saccostrea cuccullata
ATGTACTCTAAAGTAAAATGGCTGATCTGAGCCGAGTTCAAGTATGTAGAGCAATATAGAGCACCAATGGTATAACATAATTACGCACTTATTACAATAAAAACCTGTAGAGGAGAGAAAAAATAATTATGTGTCATAGATGGGCATCTAATTGTTCAGAATGTCAATTTAGACAAGGAATTGCGTTGTATGCATGCTCACTGCATAATGGTATTTCGTCAGAATACCTTATATGACCATCTAGGGGAGATCACTCTGCATGATAAAATAATCAGGGGTATTTACGTGTTTCATTCAGAAATAATTATAATTAACAAGAGGCCATTGGGGGAACAATGTTCATACGAATCACCTCGATATTCCACCCCCCCCCCCAAAAAAAAAAAAAACTCTCCAATATTGCCATCTAGTATATATGGCCCAAATTTTCAGTCTTTTTGGTTACCCGTCCCTGTCATGGTAGCATTTTCCACTAGCAGACCTAATAAATGTAAAATACTATAGGAATCCGAACTGCAGTAGCAATATCATTGATATTTGGACAAACTTGCCTACATGTATGGCTCTGTAGGTCCTGGAAAGAACTTTCTCATATACATGTATTCCAATATAAAGATTTCCAACCCTTATTGCTTATAAAGTTATGCCATGAATCCATCTCCGAGGGCCATGAGCAGAGGTGTAGTTCATAGATTGCTATATGCGCGTACAGGAATAAAAGTGATATGCAATGGGAGTCTATCAGTTTGATGCAGCGAAGAAGTCCAGATTCAAGAAGTTGAAATTTTCAAAAAGACAACAGACAAACGAAACAGCGGTCACAGGAACCTTAAGCTCACCTGGACTAAAAAAAACTGCTGACAACTTAAGGTCTCACGATCGACCAAACAACCTTGATCTTGCATCTGTTTGTAACGTATCAATGAAAAATGTTTCATAGTCTTCTATTTCTAAAGCAGATTTAAATGTCTGGGAAAAATATACACACCAAAATCGTGATATGCCTTTGAGCACTTCAGGTAATGTCTTATATACAGGATCACATAAATCCAATCTAATTAAAATTAGATCCTTTGTGTAGCGATCTTAGGTGAGCGGATCAAAGGATCTAATTTTAATTAGATTGACATAAATCTTGCACAAATGCTCGAAGTAAGATAAGGAAACTTCAACATCAAATTCTTAGGAGATTTTTTTTTTTTTGAGGAACGGTTCGTCTGAATTTTTAAATCACACTTGTGAGCAGGGTCATGGCCTTACGACCCCCCCCCCCTTTAAAAAAAATCTTCAAATTCATTTTCGGCTTTCTGTTTAAAAACCATATTAATATTACAGCTCATGTGCACTATTCATTAACATTTATTAAACCCTCTTCATATGTATTACGCCATTGATAACCAATTTTGTTAACTAATACATGTATCCGGTAGGTATTGCACACGATCGAGCCTTAATATTAATCATTTGGTATTAAAAGATAAATACATGTATTTAGATGAAGAGGTAAAAGAATATTTTTATGCAAAAAAAAAAAAAAAAAAAAAAAAATGAAAAAAGGAGAGGATCATTATTATGTGAATTGCATTATGAGTATATTTCCTCACAGTATTTAAGTACAATATACGAGATTTTTTTTTTTTACTTATGTCTTATAATTCAACCAAGTTTTTAGAAAAAAAATTATTTATTCGGCAAAATTTATCGCTCCTGATTGCAACATATTGATCGTATACACAGGCAAATACTATAGTAGATAATTAGTTTCTGCGGTAAAATTTAGATTTTATAAGGACAAAGTGTAATTTGGGGGTAGTTATTGTACAATAAGAATCAGGTCAGAATACTATACGTAAGAATACGGTAATTTACTTGTGAAGGAATTAATTAATAAAACGAAATAATGCACTTCATACATGTTTGTACGTTCCCATTTACGGACAATATTGTACCTTCATGGGAGAGGATACTGCACAAAAAAAATCACTATATTACATTTAATACACCATTCTTTGGAGTCAATAATCTTCCTACCTAGTATAATCATACAAATTGTCGACATTTTGAAGCATTGCGTACGATTTTTTTTTCTTTTCAAATCATGGTGACATTTTTTTTCCTGTCTGTATGAGTATCGGTTCCATCCCACATATCAGAATCCTTTGTGACAAAGTCACAAATTGATTAAGGTTTATTGACCCTCTGATAAGAGAGATAACTCTTATTGCGTAAAATAAACAATTCTTTTCAATTTAAATTATGCACCGCCAAATCTGCTGAAATTGGGTGCATTTTAGTTAAAAATTATATTTCTTTTGGAAAATTATTAAATTTATTATCTGAGTGTTTAAGAGGGATGAATGATCTAGAATACTCTTGTATTCTAGGTCATGTTTTTAAATAAACGTAACAGCGCGCTTGTTTGCTACATTCAGTGGCCTAAATTCAGTAAATTGTTCTCTCAAGTTTTGGTTGGTCAAATGCGGATTATTGCTGATGTTATTTATACATGTAGCTTTACTTATGACAGAAAAAATGCAGTCCAAACACCAAAAAGTGAGTCCTAACACTTAAATGAAAACATAATTTCGTAAATAACTGTAAAGAAAATGTCAGCATAAATCATTTCATTGTGGCATGTTTCAAATAGCTGCCATATTTGTTCTTTTTTTCTTTTTAATTTGTAGTTCTAATTGGTTTTGGATATATGTACATGCATATTATATCAATTAAATTCTCTAGGATCCCTGTTGTACTTTCAATAACAGATGTGAGAAAACTTCTAGAAAAAAAGGAAGCTAATCATCTAAAAACAAAATGCGCAATTTTTCTAAAAATAAATTTATCAACAATCACACAAATCTCCATTTATATAGGCAGAATAAATGAGATTCTATATATTGATTTGTTACTACGTCTGTCAGAGTGCTATATATAGGTCTATCGTGGTTCATTTTACATAAGGATCTGCAGCTGACCTTGGGCAATAGACAATATTTTATTTATCCTGAAAATATTAATTCTTAAGTTATTTTTTTAATTAATATTCACTGCATGCTTAGCGTAAATATGTTAAACCTTAATTTGGTTTTGTGTAATCACAAGACATTTTTTTAAAATACTATCGTAAATTTGTAATTGACCGTGTGGCACAGTAACTGTTGTATAAACTTTGTTTTTACTGCCACCCGGTAAATTCAAAATTTATAACATGACAATATTCTCATATATAATACAAGTCGCGAAATGATTGCAGTGGTTAATATATATATATATTTAATTTGGGTAAAGATTCCACATTATATGGCTGAAAATTATGTAAAAAAGCACGTTTCTGTACATGCATCTTTTATGTATATGTCTCCATAATACAAAATACACAATGTTCTTGCTAATATAACTTAAGAGTACACTGAACTTCTGAGGAATCCATGCAAAAAAAACTGAACGTCTACGACCTTTGTGTCATCAACGTATGCAATATACATTGTATATCGCATTGTACAAGTCTTGGGCCTTGGGATCATAAATATTTCACCTTCTTCGTGTTCGATAATTTTTAAAGTTAAATTATTCTTAATAACATGCACGTGTACGGTTAATCATATAAATATGAACTTTTACTGGGCTCAAGTCGAATTGTTCTGTCCAAATCATTCAATATAGATAACTAGCTTAAAAATAGCTGAAATATTACTTTTAATATTATTCTTGGCCTTTTTTTTTATTACATACCTCATACGTTGCTTATTTGTCCACGGGAAATAAATGCATCGTTCTGAAACTTGCATCAAATTATTTGATTCCTGTGCTATATTGCTTTTTTCAGTATCGTTGTATTTATTCATTGTGTGACTTTGCATTAAATTTCCATTTCTTCTTTTACATTCTTTTCTTCTAAGATTGCTCTCTCTCTCTCTCTCTCCAATGCAAACGGACGTTTGATCATTCCCCTCAGTTCAGAGACAGATTGAACAACTGTTTTGTGGGGACCTTGACCTCATAACAGTGTGATTATACAGAGGATAGAGTGGATCAACATTCTAGCTGTGATCTTGTCAGAAAAGGTTATTAAATTCTTGATATACATGTAAACAGATGAAAGTCATTTATATGGATATTCAATTACACACTTGATAAATTTTATAAATATACCGGGTACCTTGAATACTTATACGATGTTAATTCAAGGTTTGATCATGCAAATAAATAAACTTACTAAATAAACGTATAATTTATTATGCTAGTCATTTTGTTTATATTCATTCAATTTTTTTTCGATGGCAAGCGTCCGCGTGCTCCTTGGTGGTTGGCACACATGTACAATATCAGAAAAATCAAAGTCCTGAAATTGCACTATAGAATTCTTTAATTTAATGACATGTCTTTCTTAATATCTCATATAATGAATATGTTCTGAGTTTAATACCTTGGTTTTGTTATAGAATAGATACTATATAGTATTTCTACGAGAAAAACAGATAAATAAAAACAAGCTGTAAATGAATGCCTAAAAGTAAATGTAACATCATAAAGCTGACGTCTTGATTGTAAGCGTGAACTATCCAAATTTTTCACGGTTTAATAAAACAAATGAATTTTTTTTCTTTTGATTATTTATGTTTGATTGTTTGGCCTTCTTTAGATTTTTATAGAAATCGGGATTTCAGTACACAACTGAAAAAAAAAATCAATTTTTAAAGAGACATGGACACAGTTTGAACTGATTTTTTTAAAAAACAATTTTAATGTTTACAATATTCTAATCAAGACAAATCAAATGATCAGTAAAAATTTGAACATCATTTGTTGATGTACAAAGAAGATGCAGGCTCGTAACTTGTTTGTGTTTACATATAGATTATATCATATTTATAACAAAACAAGAATTAAAAAAATCACAAGAAACTGTCTCATGATATTAAGAATTAAGTTTTTTCTGAAAAATTTGCTTTGAACGAATATACATGTATTAGTATATTTAAACCTATGTAAACAAAAACATGACACGGGCCTTGTTTACAAAACAAAGGTTTGGAGCTCTAAATCTGTCTTGTATCTCGACAACTGAATTCAGACTTTTGATAATCATTAAAAAGAATTAGGCCTATTTACAAACATAAAAAACGGAAAATTGAATTTTAAATTTTTTAGCTGATTAAACGTGTCCATATGTCCCTTTAAAAAGAAATTTCTTTTACGTTCGCGGTAACAATTAATTTACGGGTGTCAACATTATATCAACATTGGATATAAGCAAAAAAAAAGAAAAAACACAGATGTCTTGATTCATTAGTAGATATTTTCTTGATTCAATGTGCATGAGTCTCGATCATGCCATTCGCTTTTACCTTTTTCATCGCACGACTTAATTAATGATAAATACGCTGTACGACTTACTAAGTACCTGCCACTCCCAACAGCGACACCTATGAGTCATTTTTTCGAAATGAAAGAAGAAAAGAAATAGTTTAAACAGATTATTTTTCGCTGCTTTACTCGAGGATTCATAAAAAATGGGTAATTTAAATAGCTGTACATTAGTATTCTTATTTTAGACATTTTATACATTAGCTGGTTAGGAAAACGGTGAATTATCAGTTATCTACTTGTATTTTACTCTGTTGCAGATCCAAAACAATCTCTAACTTTAGCCATTGATCATGTTGATTAAGCTTAAATTAGATGTATTCAAGTATTGTGTACAGTTTATTAAGCTATTCAGAAAAGGTTGATAAAATTATTTTTATAGTTTTCACCAAAATTTATTTTTGTGAGACGGTCAGAAGCATTTTATACGGGTGCGTCGATTTACCCAAATGGACCCAAATCATGAAATGGAAACTCAAATGGACCCAAATGGAAATCAAATGGACCCAAATGGAATATAAAATATATATATTATATCGTATTCTCAAGTTTTACTTATCTAAAACATAGAAAATAATGAAATTAAAACAAAAAGAGAATATTTTAATATCATTATTTTCTTCAATTGTATTTTTAAAAATGCGATTTAATTTAATTCTAGCGATTTAATTTAATTCTATTTGTAATAACCATTGAACATAATTGAATACAAAACTGAAGTATTTAATAGTTTCTATGGCCGTAGGAATGGATGGGGGGAGGGGGCCATGCCCCCCCCCCCACCCCTACCCCCAAATAATTTTGCCAGTATATAGAATACTATCAAAACTTCATGTTTCAAAATACAATATTAGAGATTAACAATTTTAAAAAATCCATTTGTAACTGTAAATTCATTTATTTTCATCATTTTAAATAAGTATTTAAATACGATAATTCATATTTAATATTCATTTGTATTTCCATTTGGGTCCATCTGGGTCCATCTGGGTCCATTTGTGTAAATCGACGCGCCGTTTTATACACACATATGCAGGGTACCACTTGTGCACTAGTCTTGAAATGTATGACTTTTTCCAGGCCTGTTTAACAATTTTGATAAATTTAACATGCCAGGAAAAAAGTCCGAACCCACGCCATTACGAAATCTGGTTATTTTCCACCTCCAAGCTGAGGCAGCATTTTCAGGTTGATTTTCGATACTAAATTACTTGCAAACCGATCAAATGTCAAACTCACAATTTCTCAATAGTACAATACTTTTAGTACGAGAGTTCACCAACATTGTTTCCATGGTTTGCTTATAAATTTACAATCCATTGAGAACATTTTTACAGACTTTTGAGATTTGTTTTCATTTCATGCATTTTAAAATCTTTGCAAATCAGGTTTTGAAATGTGGAGTGATATTTTCTTTTAACCAATATTGGTAAGTACTAGAAGCATTGTGCTATTGATAAATAGTGAGTTTGACATTTAATTTGGTTCACAAGTATTAAAAATGAACTTGAGCTGGAGGCTGCAAAATTTTCAGTTTTGAAACAGCACCTGTTCTAACATTTTCCTTGTACATCAAATATCTTAATACATGTATATAGAATATGTATATAAAAGATATTTTTGAATAATTTAATTTCCTATTATGAATCATTCTAAGGAACATATAATATTTTGTATAACATAACTTGCCTACGTCACAATGAGTTACGTCAAAAACGTATCACTGCGCTTGACGTTATTTTTAAAATAATGCTCAAATTGAAACCTTTTTCCGGAGGAAATATTGTCTCATTGTCTATACTGAAATTAAATTATAAGGAATGAAGCTTATTTCAACTTATGTTATCCGATATAACAAAACTTGGGGCAGTTTACGCTTTTTTATAAACCGCTTCAAAGTTTATAAAGCGTAAACTGCCCCAAGTTATGTTATATCGGATAACATAAGTTGAAATAAGCTTCATTCCTTAACTAACAGGTACACTTACTACACTCAGGGATTTTCCACTCCATTTTGGGGATGGGGCCCAGGCCCTTACCATTGGGAATTTTACA
This sequence comes from Saccostrea cuccullata, assembly GCF_032062105.1. Classification (NCBI taxonomy): domain Eukaryota; kingdom Metazoa; phylum Mollusca; class Bivalvia; order Ostreida; family Ostreidae; genus Saccostrea; species Saccostrea cuccullata. The sequence goes on from NW_026940771.1 coordinate 7,423, forward strand.
TTTTACAACATTTGGGAAAATTTATAGCAAGATGTATTTCAATAAATAAACACTTATGATAGTTAAAATTGATTTTTTACTACATTATTCAGAACTTTACTTCAGAAAATAAATCTATTATTATAAAGTTTTAGCCAAGTCTCCAAAAATTATGTTCATTTCATTCATAATTCAAACCTGACCATGTTTGTTTTGCATGAATTTTTAAAAAATTAAACACAGGTGTTCATTTTTGCGAAAAATGGAGTGATTTTGCAATTGGGAATGGGGCCATATTCAGCCCTACACGGGCCAGTGGAAAATCCCTACACTAGCCTAAAAAAGTAATTTTTTTTAATTATTTAAACTTACTTTTATGCCATAGTATGCCTGAAGTGCCTTGACTGTTTAATTTTTCAATTTAAGGTACACTTGATAAGTTGGGGAACTGGCCCTTTGCATCTCTGATGGCCACCATTATTGTCTTTGTGGGAGTGGGGGTGTTTTGTGGCACCCTGTACCGAGCATTACAGATCATCATTATCAATGTTATGGAGGGATTGTTCCAGTTTACAGTGACTTGGTATGTGGCATGTAAAGTAACGCATCACTTACTCAAGGAATTTAAAGATCCTGCATGTTTTGAGTGAATTCATAGGTTCAAATTAAAGTCCTGATGTAATTAGATTTAACCATATTCTGAAAGAAACCAATGTGTTGACATACAAAGCAAATAGTAATACTCTTTATATGTCTATGTTAACATTTTTTACCCTCTAAAGCATGATACATTTTTTAATGTACTGAAAGTACCTGTATGTGTTTTCTTTAATGAGCAATGAAGTGAAAGTTGTAATTGATGAAAAAAAGAGTACTTTTCTTATTTAAATATTTTACTTCTAATAGAGTAGTTTCCTGCAGATTATTTTTTCAAATCAAAAATCTTATCGCTAAAATCTTATTGCTTTAAAATCTAGTAGAGGAGGCTTTTGTACTTAAAAAAACATTAGGTCTTGAAGGAAAATGAATGAGATAATTTTTGTTTTATACATGTTTTGACATTTGAATTTCATTGCTGAATTTTCTAGGCTGTCTGTGGTTCAGATTGTGTTCATTGTGATTGCCATAGTGATGGCACTGTTCTCCATTGTCCTGTTGGTTTTCGGTTTCCTTGCAACAGGAGCAACCAGACAAAATGTATACTCGGGGAAGAGATGCATTATGGGAGGACAAGTGTCTGCTGGTTTTGTAAGTTAATTTTATTAAATCGGAATTTTATTCTTATCATACTTTAGAAAACTCATGTGACTTTTACCAGTTGCTTCTTGTACTAGGGTATAATGTATTATGAAAATATTTCCTTTCAGTTTATGATGATGTCATTTCTCTTTAGTTTGTGATGATGTCATTTCTTTTCAGTTTATGATGATGTCATTCCTGCTGAGTTTAGTCTGGCTGGTGATCGTGGGTGTGGCCACCATTCCTGTGTTTCTGTACATCATGCTGGGGTCCATCTGTAACCAGCAATAGGAAGTTTACCACAACAATTATCAAACTGTGGCTTACTGCTTCAGACTCAAACATTATGGTCAGTTCTTAATGTCAGACTCAAACATTATGGTCAGCTCATAATTTTTTTACTTCCTTCTTCAAACTCAAATGTTATGGTCAGTTGACTCAGTTGTCAATGTCTTCTGTAGCCTTTCATACAAACCAAGGTTATTAGCAATAAGAAAGAGTACACAAAATATACCTGTACATCCTTGATTTAACCTGAATAACTAAATAAACCTATATGTAAACCACATATTATGATTGATTAAAAATTGGTTTTTAAATTTAACAATTTTATTTTTTCCATCCAGGTATCTACAGGAATTCCACATACCCATTTCTGGGTGTTGCTGCTCCAGGGAGGGATGAAATCTGTAACCCTGTTGAGCTAAGGGTCCTATGTGATAGGGTAAATATAACTGTACTGAGATATATGAAATTAACCACACATATTTTTAATACCAAATGACTGCCTAATAGACATTTAGTTATTTGTGTTTTACAATGCAAAAATCATAAAGATTTGCACAATTGTTTTGTAATTTTATCAGTTGATAAATAATGAAAAAGATGAGGTTTCCAGTTTGTTTAGCAATTTGAAAATATTAATTAAAATTATGAATACAGTTTATTTAATTTTTGAAATTCTAAGAGTTTCTGGAAAATGTCGCCTTTTACTTTTGTCAATAATTGGTACTTTTGAGATCTCCTGATTCCCCAATGTAATTTACATAGTAGATAATTTCCTAATTGTAAAAAAAGAGAGAAAAAAATTCCTTACTGTAAAACAGAATTCACTGTCTAACATTTATTGTTTCATTTCAGTTTGCTGAGGCAGGTCCTCTGTTCTGTGTAGCCCTAGCTGGGGCAGCGTGTATCGTCATTGGTATGGTAGGTACTCAGAATATTTTTCCATGTACTTGTATAATGTTTTCCAACATCTAAAGGTGGATTTAAACCAATCTTGTAGAAGTGGTAAATCTGTTGAAGTGAAATGAGATTCATACTTTGACTATTCCTTGTTGGAAAAGTCACTTTCTTAAGGACAAAAGAGGTATTTCAAGTGAAAAACCAGTGGTTCTCTAATCTTTTTATATGTTTCTTTATTTCCTAGCTTTTATTTATGTCCACTCTATCAGCTAACTACACCAGAATCAAAATCTCCAAGGAGCTGACGGATTACCGCAATGCTGTGGACATGGAGGAGATAGACCTACACAGCAACATGAAGGGGATAATGGATCAGTCGTATGACAAAAGCAGCTACCGGTGATTCCGATTCACTGAAACGTTTGGAAGATTAAGCATATCCTGCACAACATGAGAAAATCCATATTTTTGAAATCTTTGTCCATTCTTACAGTATATATTAGATTACCTGATACCTTTATGAAGGAATGGAGGTACTCTGTCTTAGCAATTGTATTAAAATTGTAGATGAACTATAAGTATGTATTAACACATCAATGTGGTGATGATTATTCAAAACTTTTGTGCATATCAACTTACGTGTGACTATCATTGTGTTATTTCAGAATGAGTCTTTTTATCTGCAAACTTATCTTTTGTATATTGCGTAGTTGTGAAATGGTGTTTTTTTTATAGTATTTTATTTTTTTGTTTGAACACAAAAAATGTGATATGTGTTACCCAAGGGTTATGTGCAGTAAACTTTTGAAAATATATTTTACAAAATATCAGTTATCCCTTAAAAAAATACTTTATGCATAAACATTCCAGACTTTACGACATATCAGCATGTTTTCCACTAATAAGAAAAGTTTATAATTTTTTTGTTGTTTTTTTTTTTATATAAGACTTGCCCTATTCTGATTGATCTTCATTTTGTTCACGTATTAGAAGGGAAATAACTCCCATTGCACATTCGAGTGTTTATCTGTTTTTATACATATCTTATCATATTGAAATCATTTTTATATTTTTTGCCATATTTTCAGAGATGAGATACATATCTTTAATCTAACCTGACCATAACTTTTTTTATGAACATGTTCTTTGTGTGTTTAAGTGCATGTTTCTATATTTTTTTAAATATATATTTAATATAAATTGTCTTTTAGAAGTATATTGAATGTAAAGGATTGTTATTAGCATTTATATTTGCTTCATATCAAGCCCTTATCCATAAAAATATATTTGCAAAATTCAGATCATTGATTTAGCTCTCCAGAAAATATTAATGATAAAAATTTTGATATTTTGCATGCTAAGGAAACATCTGTCTGTAATAGTTTTAATATAAAGTAATTTCTTTGTATTTTTTGCTGTGCAAAAACCAATTTAGAAAAATGTTATATTTAATTAAAGTGTGGAAATCTGATTTTAGTATTCAAATTATCAAAATGCCTCTGTCTTTTATATTTGACTTGTGTATATTTTGAATAAATTCGCATTATGTACTAGATGCAAGTGCATATGTATCTAATAAAAAATCTAAAGTAAATGTCTTTTTCATCTTTAACCTTAAATTAAAACAAAAAAAAACATTAAACTTTATCCTGAGTTTTCATGGTGTAATTTCTTATTAGCAGCATTCACTTAAATACTTTTTATTTAACAGATTGTCCTGAAAGCATTTTTGATTGTTTTCAAGAATTAATATATAGTCAATTAACTATATAATGGACAAAAAATCATTTAATATGCCATGTTTACCACTTTATCCCATGGTTTTAGCGTGATAAAGTATGGAGTCCTATATATAACAGTGTAAAGCACTGATTGTGAAGTATTAAATATGGAATAAAAGGAATCTCCCATGATTTGTAGTTGGATATGACATTTATCCAACAAGTTGTGTGTTTTTCTCCCTTGCCAAGGCTTGAGGATAAAAAAAAAGAAACCTCACACAACTCGTTGGATAAGAACCATATCTGACTAGTCTTCAAATCATGAGAGATCCTATTTTTTTTAACTCATTTGTGAACAATGTGTAAATTAGACTAAAGAAAGGCATTGCAACACTGGCATACTATATGGATAATTTTAAAAAATAATTTGATACGTAATTCATGTAAGTTAAAAGTACATGTTGATGCATGAAACCTTTAGAAATAAAAGTTTGAGGTAACGGACAGTATGAAGCTCATAAGTCCATACAAGTTATAAGAATCATAAGCAGATCAAACACTGACCTGTAAGAATATCAAAAGTGTGATCAGGTGCCATGGAGGAGTAAGCACCCCCTGCCGACCGGCCACACCCGCCTGTGCCACTTGTCAAGATCGGTCAATTAATATTTAGATGGCAGTGACATATTTTCTTGCTGAATTAATATTTGTTAATCAAACAATGAATGGATGGGGTTATTCTCCAATCGAGTTATATTTTTGACCTGTTCAACTAAGCCTACTATTCTAAAAAACAAAGGCAGTTGAGGTGGACCCAAAGTGGTATACTCAGGTTAAATAAAAAAAAATCAGGTGACATCCCC
>NW_026940772.1:0-12569 GCF_032062105.1 Saccostrea cuccullata
GCGTCTCCATTTGATTGAAAAATTCTTGAAAGGGACGTTAAACAACATACAATTAATCAAATAAAATGTACCTAAAGTAAAAGTACGTTGTGTATTCCAAGATCACACTGTAAATCCTTTAACACAGATGGTAGAGCTCTATTGGATTTTTATTTTCCAACGATTAAGATTAAGGCCAGATTAGGCATCCTCTAACTAAAATTCACTTTCGTTATCGTTATTTCGTTTCGTTAGAATTCGTTAAGGCAAATTTTCGTTCATTTATTTTACAGGTTTGTGGGGACTGGCGTTCGTGTATTCCATTAAACTGAAAGAGGAAACATGGCTTTGTAAGCATGATTTGCTAATTCGTGGAGGATATTAATTTGTGGGTGAGAACTACATGTACTCACAAATATCACCAAAACAGTTCTACCACAAAATCAAGATTCCATTAAAAGGTAAATTTGACGTACAATTACAGAAAGCCACGTAAGAAGTGATTTTAAAGTTAATATTGGTAAAGTGAGCTTAAATGACATCTTGTTGTGTATAGTCGGGTCACATTTAAACTAGCACTGGTTTTTATGTTCACCTTTAAACACGAATGGCAGACGACTTTTATATAGGAGGACAATTTAGGGTTAAGCACAACTGCAAATAGACATTCACTCTAAAATTGTCTTATAATTACAGAACCAACATGTGATGTTTAATCTTCATAAGGGTAATATTTCTCAAGTGAAAGAGAGAGAATATGTTGCAGACTTAAAGTGAATTCTATCGAGGCCAGTCTCCTGTTGATATGTTATTTTGTTAGCCATTGACGTCGGCAGAGGGCTTGATTTTGAATATAAGGTTGTAACTTCAAGACACATAAGGGACATCCCCTAGCTAAGCAGTCATAAAGTCAAGAAAGAATTTTCGAGCTTGCATAGGGTCATGGCCAGCTATTTAATATGAAAACAACAGGAGATCACTTCAACTAACTTGACTGGAATGGCATCGAGTTCTTACAGTTTCTGTTGCCATTACATTTAACTTTTTTATTTTTCTTTTCTAAAAATTTCTGGACCAGATTCAACCAAAATGGCCATATTTTAACATGTTTCCGTATGATATGACCGATCATGGCTTTGCATACCGTATTTTAAGGATTTCTTTTTAAATGAATCATTTAAGGAATCACTGTCTAGTTTTGAGGGTATGCCAGGGCATCAACAATAGTGGGAAACATGGGATAATTTGCATAACGGGCGAAGCCCGTTATGCTAAAATTATCCCATGTTTCCCACTATTGTTGATGTCCCTGGCATACCCTCAAAACTAGACAGTGATTCCTTATATTTTCATTTTTTATTTGTTTTTGTACTCGTCCAGTGTTTGTATAGATCTAGACTTGAAATACACATGGCATCCATCATGTTTTATATAGGCCGACCTGTGACGTCAAATTTAACTTTAAAAAAATAGTCCCATAAAACACGAAACAAATTAAATGATTTTTTTTAATTACTGTATTCTAATATTGACATTTATAAAATAAGAAACAATAGAATTTAAATCGTGAACAAAGTAATCTTGTTAATTATCATGATAAATATGTGACCTAGATCTATAATAGATTTAGCGGAAGCATAAACTCGTGTAAGCTACTTGTCCGCAGCCATGTTGAAAGTCAGAGTACAGTTAATAAAACGGGAGCTGCTCAGGAAACCGGTCTGCGTTGATGATAGAAAAGAGGAGGAGGTTGAGTTGTCGGAATTAAATGACTGAGTGACGATGGCAGATGATGGCGTTGCTATAGCGATTTGTCGGTCGGAATTAAAGGACTGAGGGACGATGTCGGATGACGCTGTGGCGATTTGTTGACATGATTCAGTGTTGACGGAAGTGGAGTTCTCATTCTCGGCCTCGGTGATAGTTGATAAAGTTGCACTGGCAACTTGCTTTTGATCCGAGGATAGCTCTCTACAATAACTCCGGATTGAAGCCTCATTCCTATGACCGGACATGTACATGATGTGGCGCGCCTCAAACCCAGCATCATTCATGGTTTGGATTGCTGTTGCTCGGAGGCTGTGTGCTGTGTAGCGTTGACATCCTGCCATTTTGCAAATATCAGGTAAGAAATTTACAAACGCTTTCTGAGAAAGTGAGTGAGTGTTGTACCAAAGTTCTTGATCGGGATTCGAGATTGCCTCCCTCACACATTTGTTAAACAGATTTGTAGCAGTAATAGGAGTCTTTGATAGGAAGAACTTCAACATTTGAACTGGGCAAATTTTTGATTGTGTTTCATACATTCGTTTGTCAGCCATCATCTCATGTTTGTCTAATCCACCTTGGTAGTTTTTCTGCTTTGTTTCGTGAGTGAGACAGACATAGGTCAAACCATTTTCGTCGGTTTTGAATTCGAACGAGTCCCTTTTAAGTTGGTGGTGAAACTCAAGTCCTCGCGATACAAAGTGAATTGCTATGGTATACCACATTGCCAAGCGAAGATTTATTGGTGAGGAATATGCAGTCTCTAGAAAGGATGAGATTTTTTGGAGATCAGGTTTGGGAATTATTTCCTTGTGTTTTGTGGGGCGAGATGTTCCTTCTGTCATCCTTTGTTTTAGGAGGCCAGTCAAGCATTTGTTTGCCATTTTGAAAGTTTTATCATTGACAATATCAATATCCCTTCTCAGGTCTGATAGCCGACGGTTGATTGCTGCACGTATGCCTTTCAAAGTATTTTTATGGTACTCTTCATTTGGTGTTTTGGCTTTGCTAGGTCTAGCTTCACAGTAGAACCGTTCAAGTTTAGAGGCTAATTCTTCAGCGCTTACTGATGAAAGGTCAATGTTGTCATTGAAAGTTTCCAAATGCCAATCTACAATGCATGTACATGCACTATGTTACCCGTTAACTTTTATTGTTTAATTTTTCTATATTTTTATCATACTTTTTATACATTTTATACATTTGATTTGCTTATTATTTGTTTTATTTTAATTTTTTAAAAATTAAATTGATTTTTTATCTGTGATCCTTTTTTTTTTTTTTTTACATGTATATCTATTTATACTATAATCTGCACATGTATTATGTTTATAAATTTGTATTCAAGAATCTGCAGAATAATTAACTTACCATCTAAAATTTTGATGCCCCATTTGGTGTGTTTTTTGGTGTTTTTGGATTGAGTCATTTCTTGATAAGTTTTTATCTGCTTCTCTGTAACTTTTCTAAATCTATAACTTGTACTTGGCGTTTCAGGGGGAGGCAAACCAGGATCTGCAGGCTGCTGAAGATCCATTTGAAGTGGAGTTTGCGATAGATGTGGTATTAGGTCCGATGCAGTAATTGAAGCAAGAAGAGAGTCATCATCATCATGAAAGGGATCCATGCCAGGTACATCATGGTCAGAGGGCTCCGGTTTCAGTTCAATTGGAACTAGCTCGGATTTGTTATCAGATATAAGTGAAAGCAATAACTCTGCATCTTCATTGGTTAACTCTGGTCTTTCAGATACTGGGGGGATAACACTAAATTTTCCATAGGACTCGTCAGGCTCCATGCTTATTGACTGTGATTTTGGAAATGATGGGGAGTTGCAGAAGACTGTGTGATTTTAGCAGACGCTCAACAGAATTACTTTATGTATTTGAATAAAACCTGTAATCTACTTAAAGTTCAACAAATTTTTCTATACTTCATTTTTTATTATATTTGTAAAAAGAAATATTATATCTTATTACTTTGTAAACAAATTAAACAAAACAACTATATTTTCTTCAGTGTATTCATACGCCAATGATATACATGCAGGTTGACACTTGACCTTTCAGTAATACAGAAATATACATACCACAGGGTATTATGATGAAATTAACAAGAAACACTTTTGTAGTGTCTATCATAGGGAAAACAATTGGAAATGGAAATATATAGAGATAACAAGCAGTATTCAAGATCAAAAGCCCATTTAACAATACAAAATAGGAGCAGAGCAAACACGGACCCCCAAAACACATGCTGGATTAGGTGCAGTGGAGGAGTAAGCATCCCTCGCCGACCCGTCACATCCGCAGTGTGCTCCTTGTCATGATCAGGAAATGACGGAAAAATCTGTCGTCACTTCAGTGTATAAATAATAAACTAAAAATAAGTATGAAAAACATCGGTCAGCATTTGACTCAATGTTAAACTATATTTGCTGACAAGGTCAGTGTATCGACACTAGAACTTACGAAATCATGACTTTAAACGAGACAGCTGAAATTATTGTTTCATCAACTTGTTTATCAATAATTTGAATAAATAAATCCAATGTTTTGTTAAATTCTTTTGCTCATTATGGCCCCTCTCTATCCCTCTCTACCCCTCCCTACCTTAGGCTATTTTCATAGCAATTTAATTTTTCATAGCTTTTTTAATAGCTCTTTTCTAAAATTGTATTTATATATATTGCTTAATCTCTAACTGTGGATCCATACTTTCCTCTTGAGTCATTATTTTAAGAAACGTATAACTAGAATACGCCAGGAAGTTCTCACATTAGTTTAATTTCTTTTATGTCCCAGAGGCTTTCCAACAATTTCTTTACTGTTTCAGTGGTTTTTACGAAAAAGACTTTTAAATGGATGGCAAAACCCAACTCTTACTATTTCGTAATTACCTCCCCTTTTATATTTCCTTCATTTAAACTGTTTGCATCCCTTTTAGTTTATTTTACAATATAAGTATGTTTAAAGTTTGCTCAGGGGTTAAGAGAAATGGATAATTTCCAAACGGTTTACGACAACTTCGACGACAGACAAGGAAGAATTAAAATTTTGCTCTACCAAATAACATTGTAAAGTTGTCAGAGTATACTAGTATCTTGAAATGTTTCCATCCAATTGTGACTGTGACTTTGGCGCATAACAATGTCACATCACGATTGCATTCTTTGTATGTATGATAAATGTTACGCCTTTTACTTCTATCGTCAGCTTCCCTTACCTATGTAGCAGTATTCTGCATACGGGGTTTATATCTCTCAGTTGATTCGAAAAGCAAGAGCATCCTCTATGTATGAAAGAGGTAAGTTAATGACGAACAAGTTGATGAAACAAGAATATCAGCAGTCTCGTTTAAATTCATCATTTCATAGATTTTATGGAATTTGTCAGTAAATATACAATCTATAATCAACATTAATAAGTCGAATGCTGACTGACATTTATTATTCTAATTGTTAGACCATTATTTACACATTTAATTGACGGATATTTTCTGTTAGTTTCCAGATCATGACAGGAATACAAGTAGGTTGAAACCATTTGGCAAGGGATGCACACGGCTCCATAACACCCGATCCCAAATATGATGTCTTAGAGGTCCGTGTATCCTCTGCCGTTCGTTATCTCCATATATTTCATTACAAATATTCACATTCATCAAAACGTCCGCCTTCGTTAAATCCAGTGGACTATTTGTTGGATTAATTGGGCAGTTTGGAGGCCTTTAGTTGGAATGCTTCAACTACTCTCGATCAACTAAGGGCTACCCTGTCAAAAGGATTTAATGATATGCCTGTGGAATATGAAAGCTGTTGCGCAAAATGCGAAAAGAAAATTCAGATTTTTTTTATTTTCACCTTCGGAGGTACCGTCATATGAATTTCAATTACTCTGAATCATCAATCACATAAGACTTTGGTAACATGTTGACTAAAGTTGAGCTTAAATGATATATAACAATGTTTGAAAATACGTTCGGAAAAAAAAACTTTAATTCAATTGTTTTCTACTTGTTTCTTTTTTTCTTTTAGAATAGAAGCTTTATTATGTGAGTGGCTCCAGGTTTTGCATTAGAAATTACTATGGAATGGAGTGGAAATACTTTGAAAGTATACTCATGTACTTTTCATTTGAATGTTAAAATTACTTTTAAAATGTTAACTTTAATAACTATATGAATATAATTAAATGTCAAGAGTGACTTCATTGGCTTTTTATTGTAACATAAAATGTGTATGCAATTTCAGTTGATGAGAATTTTACTCTTCATTTAATTTTGAATCAGTTGAACTCTGTAATCCACGTGTTTGTTTTCAGATATACATTTGACTATGATTATGATTTCATAGATCTTATTGCAAAACTTGCATCCACAGTATACAGTTGTTGACTGGGGTTGGGGGCAACAGTCGAACTGTTGGACCAGTGTGCAAAAAGTTGCCCAAGGCCGAGACCCCTGTCATCAACTGTTTTGTTATACTCCTACCAAATCAAATTCATATATTTAACAAAAGTTAAACTGTTTTGGGAGATAGAGAGGCTTTATCATGTGTATGTGTCTTTATATCAACAATCATGGATCATAACAAACAATGATATATTAAACAGTTCTGAAGCTAAAAGCTACTAGCTAGAATTTGTAGAATACATTTCAATTCTACAATAAATTTGAACACATTTTAATTGCTAATGGTAACGTTACATCCATGAAAAGAAAAGATTGATTTTGTGGAATACTGATGTTCGTGTTCTCAAAATTTCCAAACCTTGGGTTGTCAAGAAGGAGAGCAAGTTCTTCTTCGGTAACATCAACAATATTCGAGTATCGACCGGATTTCATCCTCCTTTGCCGCAGCGAAACGAACATCGGCCAGTTCTGTTTATCTTACCGACATGTTAAGATTACTCGGCACTCCTAAGCTGATAACATTTAAATCACGGTTATGCGAATCAGCCGAGGTTTGTCGAATGAAGAAAAAATAACGCAGTTTCGCGCCATATGACGTCAGTGGGCAACAGTCTTTTTTAACAGTCAATTTTAACAGTTCCTTGGACCGACAGTCGGGGAAACAGTCGATTTGTTGACTTTTTAAAGTAAGAAAATATATAGGGACTGACTAGTAGGGGTATAACAATTTTTTTTTTATGGCAAAGTGAATCTATCCAAATTCAAAATATGTTTTATTTTATTTTATCTGTGAAAGACAATGAAATTTCTTTCAATTTATTTTACACCAAAGGGAAGTAACATCAGATTTGATTGATATATACATATATGTACCCAGTGGTTCTGATTAAATTACTGCAAATATAATATAGTAAACAAAATACAATTGTTTTTTTAAATTGCACTTCTACTTCTTATGTTTATTAGTGAGCAATTCATTCTTCTCTTTTTTTAATCTGATCATTAACTATATCTCACGAAAAACACATATTACTAATCTCAGAGCAAAGAATATAGTTTCTGATGCAACTCAAACTAAAAGATTTAGGTCAAGAGATTAAAATTTTATAAAGGTCATGGGAAACAATTCCTAACACCATAATTTCACATTTTAAACCCAAAGCTACATATGAGAGAATGTTAAATTACAAGTAGTTATATTTTCTGGCCTTTGTTCTGATGTAAAATTAAGATAAAAAATATTCCACTTGTTACTTTTCTTACCCGCTTATCGTTCTTGATTTTGTTGTTTATGACGTCACAAAGGCCCACTGATGCAAACGGATCATTGGATAAAATGTATATCTACTCTATTTTATCAAGTTAATTATATTTTATTTTTGTGAATATAAACGTGTGTCTGTGTTCAGATGAGTTATATGATTTCGTAGTTCCATCATTCAGTTTGAACAAGTCCTTAATAAATAACGGCAACTGAAAACTTGTTTTTTCTTCAGAAGATGACCTTGATGAATATCCTATAACAATTTCCATATTTAATACAAAATCAACAGGATTTCATCGTCTTTTGAAGATAAAATATTAAATGTCTATTTTAAAGTGACAATAATGACGCATCTCTTCAAAAACAGACTTGTTAAAATTTTCCTATAGGATTTGGAATTTTTTTCATACTCATAAATGTATACACTTTCAGAAAATTACAAATTTTTTAAGTAAATAATTCTGATTATTTCATTAAAATTAATAATTATTTATGGTACATAAATATACACTAGACAAAATTTCTAACGCACCACTTGTTATTTTTTATTTGTGAATTGTACATTTGCCGGATCAGTTCTAGTGTATATGATATCCCATTATTTCAAAAGCAGTGGGATTGACAAATGTCTTGGCATCATGAAAAAAACCCTTGAATGACCTTCTTGTCCGAAAACCAATTTCCAGCTGTGCACTGCGCACCATTTTTGCACAGATATGAAATTCTTGATCACTAAAGGAGGTCTGTGAGATTGCCACAGGAGAAGTCTCCCAGTTAAAAATCAAATAACTAATAGTCATGGACTCTCATATCCCCTAGTAATCACCTGATACCTCGGTCTCTATACCAAAAAGTAAAATATTAATTCTCTAAGGTGGTGCGTTAGCAATTTTGTCCAGTGTATACATCGCAACGTGTTCGAGGTCCCACATTCCATGCTATACATGTACACGCATGCGTATAGTTTTCATAAACAAAACAGCATGGTAAGAGAGGGAAGCCCGGTAGGCCTGCTACATTGACAAAATCGACCAAAACGGAAAACAAAACGAAAAATAGAGCTTGAAATTAAAAAACAACTTTCCTAACAAAAATTTAGTTGGAAGATTAATATTATCATTGGATGAAGAAGAAACGGGATCTCGGCGACATTAACGTGGGACTCGCGAAGGTTCTACCCTACATGTTTGTTGATACATGCTATCATTTCTCGTATCTCCATGGCTTCCAAAGAAAAAAAACAGTGTAAACTCAACATAAAAGTGCACTTATGACAAATAAAAATTTATTGCCATTTGAAGTGCAAATTGTATTGGAACTGCAGAAAGATATTTTGTTTGACATTTTGCCGCGATGACGTATGATTTGGTGGATTTTCCTTTGCTGCACCCCAATACACGTAAAACATCAACATTTGTTCTTAATCATGTTAAATTCGTCTGAATGCAGACTAAAATGCTAACTGTTATTAATATACCGGAGAGTTAAGATATTTTGATTCTGAGAATTGCTTTTACCTATTATTCCATTATAATTGTAAACCCTACATTGTATGCACGTGCCATTTTAGAATTCACGTGGTACAAGTAAACAGATCTAAGTTGTACGACCCTTGATTTTCCGGCAGATTCTAATTACGTTAATATTTATTTTTCTAAAAATGCTTCCTTCAACTTTTTACCTTATTCCTGAATGATATATTTGGTAAATTTGAATGAAAAAGCACTCGATTTGCAGCCGTATTGCCGATTTAAATCCAGGAAAATCGCGAAATGCAACAAAGAATAAAATGATGTTTGAAAAAAGATTTACATGTAATAACAATTTATAGTAGAAATTTGATTAGGCCTATAGAAATATAAAACGAAATTTTAACAAGTACATGTATATAGGGAATATTCCTCATGTATACTCCAAAAATAAACACGGGGACCAGTGGTATTGAAGTCCATGATAAGCGTGTACCACTTAAAATGTCAGCATGTTTAATGTTTCATATTCTCTGATCTGAAAGACACATATTGTTGCAATATCGATATAGCAGTAGAATCCCAGAGTATATGACAACATGATCGTACAGCCGGAAAGACAATACATTATTACGAGTACTAATAAGAAGAAATTAATTTTAACGTGTTTAAGGTTAAAGCAAATGAGATTCTTTCAATACAGTCACATTGATACGTTCTGCTCTTTGATATAAGACTGTCAAAATACTTTTAAATATACGGTGTATGCAGTATGGTTTAAACTTCGAAAAAAAATCGATTTCTTATCTATTCATGAAATCCTCATTTTCAATCATTTCATAGATGTATTTTTACTTAATGAATCCATGATATATATATATTTTTTTTTCTGCGTATGCTACGACGTTTTGGTTTTTGTTTGAAAGTCGTTTGTACTAACAAACGCAAAATATACCAGTTTAAGTTGTTAAGTTCTTGTCCTAATTGTTAAAAGCCATCTGGGAAAAATGCTAAATTTCGAGAATTTTCTTTTACAAAAAGTATGGAAAAATCGAAAATCAGGGGGGGGGGGAGCACAGAGTGAAAGACAGAAGATGGGGTAGAGTGTTGTACATCAATAAGTGAATATAATTAAACGCTGTCAAATAATTAGAATTGAATTAATTGAATAAAACATTAACACAATAAAAATTTCATGATTAACTTCACATTTGAAAAAAAACATAAAAGCTTCAGGCCCTACCTATCATATATATATATAGGTAGTGCATTCACTTGGTCTAAATTGTCCAGAAAAATTGAATCATTGACCACATAGGACTCTTGATGATAAAAACAATTTTGTAAATAAATGCCCTGCATATAAAAGTGAATTAACTCTCACTCTCCCATCTTTCTCTCTTTCGATTGCTTTTATCCTCTCTCTCAATCAGTCGAAGTGTCAAACGATGGTCGAGAATAGTCACGTACAAATAAAACATGCTAAAAATCTTGCAAATATGTGATGAAATTGATAAAAAGAAATACCAGCCTGTTTGAAGATCGTATGATTATACAAGGTTTAAGTCATGATGATGATATTTCTTAAATTTAAGCTGCAAAATGACATGTTGCGTAGCCTTGAACAGCGACTGGGCCTTTCTGACGTCATAGGCTAAGGGAGATAAGCAACGTAAGTCAAAGCTCATTTTCCCGACTGAGTAATTTTGATCAATTGTGTTGTCGCTATTTTGCATTTAAAAGCTAAATAACATTTTCAGTCTCATAGTATCAGCTTAGATAAAGTCATTCCCGTATGTAACTCATTATGTTCAGGTATTTGTCTCTTATGACCTTTAAAAACTTTTTAAAAATTACTTAAAGAACGAAAGATCTTTGTCATAAGGAAAATATTTGTGAACCAAAAAGCCCTAGTCCCAAACGTCCAAATGTTGAGCAAAAAATAAGGTTTTAAAAAGTAGATCAAACTCCAAGGAAAAAAGAATAAGGAGATAATTGTTGGTCCCTTTGTCACATAAAATACAACTGTGAGATACATTTAAATAGGAAAAAGGTTATTTAGGTAAGTATTGCATCTCGTGGGATTTTTATTCTTTTAAAATTTATTTGCCATATAAATGCAGCACGTTTGTTCTATTTTACGAGCATTTTTGTTTTCTGAGCATATCTCTGAGATTTTCTAGAAAAATGAGGACCGTGGATGGCCTGGTCCAAATTTCATATGTCTATCTAAATTGATCACAAATATCTTATCTTGAGAGTCAGTTAGTGCTCATCTAAAAGTACTTACGGCCGGTAAAAGGTACCATTTATGTTCTTTCTCAACTTTCACATAATATTTGTCCTAACTCTCACTCGTATTTTTCAACAGATCTAAATAATATGTCCTTAGGAGCAAGATACACGAATTAAGGGCAACTCAAAGCTTGATATTGATAACAAAAATAATGGTTTTGGAATCCTAATATTTTGTAAATATAATTAATTATTCATATAGGTTTAATGAATAATCACAATTTAATATAATTTCTCCAAAAACAATAATCACTTTTTGTTTAAAGTTCGGTATTGTATTTCACTATATTTTAAAATGATACTGCTTCTTGAATTTTCGCAAGATAACAGTTTTCTCCAACCTTTGTATCCCTTTTTCAATAACAGACAAACACGTCGACAGGGGGATCTAACTGGTTAGAACGTCTGCTCCAGAGTCGTGGGTTAAGGAGCTGATCGGTTCAAATTCCACTGAAGGACTCAGCGACCTGTCCTAAGGATGCGATTCTTAAAACCGAGGTCCCGCGTTGCAGATGTTGTTGGCATGAAAAAGACCCTCTCTGCTTATTAGGCCTGAGTTCCGAGTTAAGTTTCATATGTAGCTCTCCACCGACATGTTGTTGCATCTCCATATGAGTGCATGAATAATTCATGAGAGGGACTTAAACAACAAACAAACATACAAAAACAAATTCATTAGAGTTACCAAAGTTCTCAAAAGTATTATTGTCCGTCCTCTTCCTTTAACTTAGTTGGACTCATCATTAAATTAGCATTCGACTTAACGATAGACTTTATTTGGTGTAAAGGTCATATATCGACTATAAAACGTGCGAAATATTTATTTTAACCCGAACTGTGTATATCCTTGTTTTATCAACTCGTTTGTCAATAGCCTGCTATCTTGTGAAGATATTGTTCGTTCGTACATCATGTTCTTACACATCAAATCATCTGGGAGATATAATTTCCATATGAAAGTGATAAGGATATAAATACTGTATCACTAAATTATTTTCATTATGAAGTATGCTGGACAATGCGCTAAAAATGAAAAGAAAGGCCTGGCAGAATGGAAAAATCAGTTGAGTGATACATTGAGAAATTGCATTAAAGGGGAGAAATTGGTGGCCTGTCTATTATTTTATTTTAATCCGACCAGACGAAGAAATAAAATTTGCATGAAAATTAGTTTTTTCACCTAACAAAGTATATATACATGTAACAACATAGCTATCTGAATGTTACCTGATTCTTTTAAAGAACGTGGTTTGATCATGTTCCTAGTTTATTCCATACCATTAGGTTTGTTGGATTATTATAAAAGCGCTCAATGTTTCTAATAATGCTAGTTTAATTTTCATCAGAGTAATATTTTAATCTAAGAATTATCTTTTCATATT
>NW_026940773.1:0-12588 GCF_032062105.1 Saccostrea cuccullata
ATATCCTGACCCAGGTGCAATATGGCAACATGTCCTCTACCATCCCTGAAAATTTCAGCTTTCTAGCTTGAGCCGTTTTTGAGTTCCATCACAGACATGGAGGTCATCTAAATTTTGATCAAAGGGCGATAACTTCCGACCGGAAGTGATTTTTTCAAAATCGAAGCGCCGGTACAAACTTCAGATACAAACACATCAACACCGAAAATTTGAAACAAATCGATTGAGCCATCTCCGAGAAATCTTCTGCACAAAATCGGTAAGGAAAAAATTGAAAAAAAAAATAATAATAATAACTAGATACGACCTCGTTGCGAGCAACGAGTGGGTCTTCCGTCCAATTCTTGATGAGATGAGATAGGATTTTGATTGCGATCTTCATTCTAAAATAATGATTTACCACAATCTGTAAAAAGACATTGAACATTAAAGACTAAAAAAATCGGCTTTTGGCCCCTAACGGCCCCTAATTTAAGGAATCGGCCCTTTTTATTCATATCATCTTAAAGCTCTTAACATTTTAAACATTTTTTGCTCAACAACTATTCAGGAATTCTTTTTTTGTTTTTGAGCTATTAGCAAAAGAAATATTTAGGGGCCAACCCTTCAACTCCTTAATGGGGACGCTAAGCAAAAAATGAAAGGTTGCATATTATTTAGGACATTATTTTGAACATCTTTTGTTCAATATTGCTTATCAAAATATTTCTCCCTTTCGAGATATAAATCATCAAATATTTAGCATTCTGGCCCCTTTTGGCCCCTAATTATGGATCATACGACATCAAAACCATAATATATAGTTGAAGATGGTTGAGATAAACATCTTTGCTTCAGTAATGTATTACAAAATATTAACTGATAAAGAGTTATCAAAAAAAGACTTTTGGCCCCTCTTGGCCCCTTATTTAAGTGCCCAGCCCCTTTTTCGGGATCTCATCTTATAGATCTTAAGATTTTGAACATTTTGTGTTCAACAAATGTTCGAAATTCTTTTTCGTTTTTGAGCTATTAGCAAAAGAAATATTTAAGGGCCAACCCTTCAACTCCTTAATGGGGACGTTAAGCAAAAAATGAAAGGTTGCATATTATTTAGGACATTATTTTGAACATCTTTTGTTCAATATTGCTTATCAAAATATTTCTCCCTTTCGAGATATAAAGCATCAAAGATTTAGCATTCTGGCCCCTTTTGGCCCCTAATTATGTATCATACGACATCAAAACCATAATATATAGTTGTAGATGGTTGAGATAAACATCTTTGCTTCAGTAATGTATTACAAAATATTAACTGATAAAGAGTTATCGAAAAAAGACTTTTGGCCCCTCTTGGCCCCTTATTTAAGTGCCCAGCCCCTTTTTCGGGATCTCATCTTAAAGATCTTAAGATTTTGAACATTTTGTGTTCAATGAATGTTCAGAAATTCTTTTTCGTTTTTGAGCTATTAGCAAAAGAAATATTTAAGGGCCAACCCTTCAACTCCTTAATGGGGACGTTAAGCAAAAAATGAAAGGTTGCATATTATTCAGGACATTATTTTGAACATCTTTTGTTCAATATTGCTTATCAAAATATTTCTCCCTTTCGAGATATAAAGCATCAAAGATTTAGCATTCTGGCCCCTTTTGGCCCCTAATTATGTATCATACAACATCAAAACCATAATATATAGTTGTAGATGGTTGAGATAAACATCTTTGCTTCAGTAATGTATTACAAAATATTAACTGATAAAGAGTTATCGAAAAAAGATTTTTGGCCCCTCCTGGCCCCTAATTCGAATGCCCAGCCCCTTTTTCGGGATCTCATCTTAAAGATCCTAAGATTTTGAACATTTTTTGTTCAACAACTGTTTAGAAATTCTTTTTCGTTTTTGAGCTATTAGCAAAACAAATATTTAGGGGCCAACCCTTCAACTCCTTAATGGGGACATTTGGCAAAAAATGAAAGGTTGCATATTGTTCAGAACATTATTTTGAACAACTTTTGTTCAATATTGCTTGTCAAAATATTTCTCCCTTTCGAGATATAAAGCGTCAAAGATTTAGCATTCTGGCCCCTTGTGGCCCCTAATTATGTACCATACGACATAAAAACTATAATATATATTTGTAGACGGTTGAGATAAAGATATTTGCTTCAGTAATGTATTACAAAATATTAACTGATAAAGAGTTATCGATTGAAGACTTTTGGCCCCTCTTGGCCCCTAATTCGAGTGCCCAGCCCCTTTTTCGGGATCTCATCTTGAAGATCTTAAGATTTTGAACATTTTTTGTTCAACAACTGTTCAGAAATTCTTTTTCGTTTTTGAGCTATAAGCAAAAGATATAATTAGGGGCCAACCCTTCAACTCCTTAATGGGGACGTTTAGCAAAAAATGAAAGGTTGCATATTGTTCAGAACATTATTTTGAACAACTTTTGTTCAATATTGTTTATCAAAATATTTTTCCCTTGCAAGATATAAAGCATCAAAGATTTAGCATTCTGGCCCCTTGTGGCCCCTAATTATGTACCATACAACATAAAAAACATAATATATAGTTGTAGACGGTTAAGATAAAGATCTTTGCTTCAGTACTGTATCACAAAATATTGACTTTAAAAGAGTTATCGAATAAAAACTGTTGGCCCCTTGCAGCCCTTAATCTGATGAGTCAGCACATTTTTCTTGATATCAAATTGAAGACCATGATATTTTGCACAAATGTTGTTCAGTATATCTTAACAAAATATTTATATTTTAAAAGATATGATAGAAAATGTCTCAAAAAATCACTCATAAAACGTGTCCTAAATTTTGACCCCTACCGAGCTTCCATACTAGGCACTTCCGGAAAATATCCTGACCATGTTGCAACGTGGCAACATGTCCTCTATCATCACTAAAAAATTCAGCTTTCTAGCTTGATCCGTTTTTGAGTTCCATCACAGACAAGGAGGTCCTCTAAATTTTGATCAAAGGGCGATAACTCCCGACCGGAAGTGAATTTCCAAAAAATAATTTGCCGGAATTAACTTCAGATGACAACGCATCGACTGTGAAAATTTGAAGCAAATCAAACGAGACATCTCCGAGAAATCGTCTGCACAAATTTTGTAAGAAGAAAAAAGAATAAAAATAATAATAATAAAGGTAAAAAAGAAACCGAAGAATAATAGAAGGGTCTTCCGCTGAAGACGGAAGACCCTAATAACTAGATACGATCTCGTTGCGAGCAACGAGTGAGTCTTCCGTTCGATTCTTGATGAGATGAGATTAGATTTTGATTGAGATTTTTATTCGAAAATAATGATTTTTTTTTCATAATCTGTAAAAAGACTTTGAACAATAAAAGACTTCTAAAATCGACTTTTGACCCCTACCGGCCCCTAAAATTAAGGATCAGCCCTTTTTTCTTCATATCATTTTAAAGCTCTCAGGATTTTGAACACTTTTTGTTCAACAACTCTTCAGAGATTCTGTATCTTTTCGAGTTATTTGCAAAAGAAATATTTAGGGGCCAACCCTTCAACTCCCTAGTGGGGACGTTTAGCGAAAAATGAAAGGTTGCATATTGTTTAGAACATGATTTTGAACATCTTTTGCTCAAAATTACTTATCAAAATATTTCTCACTTTCGAGATAAAAAGCGTCAAAGATTTAGCATTCTGACCCCTTGTGGCCCCTAATTATGTACTATACGATATTAGAATTATAATATACAGTTGTATATTGTTGAGTTAAACATTTTTGCTTCAGTAATGTATAACAAAATATTGACTGTTAAAGAGTTATCGAAAAAAAGACTTTTAGCCCCTTAGGGCCCCTCATTTGAGTGCCCAGCCCCTTTTTCTGGATTTCATCTTGGAGCTCCTAGGGTTTTGAGCACTTTTTGTTCAACAACTATTCAGAGATTCTTTCTCGTTTTCGAGTTATTTGCAAAAGAAATATTTAGGGGCCGACCCTTTAACTCCCTAATGGGGACGTTTAACGAAAAATGAAAGGTTGCATATTGTCCGGAACATGATTTTGAACATCTTTTGTTCAATATTACTTGTCAAAATATTTCTCACTTTTGAGATATAAAGCGTCAAAGATTTGGCTTTTTGGCCCCTTATGGCCCCTAATTATGTAACATACGACATTAAAATCATAATATACAGTTGTATATTGTTGAGTTAAACATTTTTGCTTGAGTAATGTATCACAAAATGTTGATTGTAAAAGAGTTATTGAAAAAAGATTTTAAGCCCCTTTTGGCCCCTAATTTGATCGCCCAGCCCCTTTTTCTGGATTTTTTCTTGGAGCTCTTAGGATTTTGAACACTTTTTGTTCAACAACTATTCAGAGATTTTTTTCGTTTTCGAGTTATTTGCAAAAGAAATATTTAGGGGCCAGCCCGATAACTCCCTAATGGGGACGTTTAGCGAAAAATGAAAGGTTGCATATTGTCCAGTACATGATTTTGAACATCTTTTGGTCAATATTACTTGTCAAAATATTTCTCACTTTCGAGATATAAAGCGTCAAAGATTAAGCATTCTGGCCCCTTGTGGCCCCTAATTATGTAACATACGACATTAAAATCATAATATACAGTTGCATATTGTTGAGTTAAACATTTTTGCTTCAGTAATGTATTACAAAATATTGACTGTTAAAGAGTTATCGAAAAAAGACTTTTAGCCCCTTTTGGCCCCTAATTTGATCGCCCAGCCCCTTTTTCTGGATTTCATCTTGGAGCTCTTAAGATTTCAAACACTTTTTGTTCAACAACTATTCAGAGATTCTTTTTCGTTTTCGAGTTATTTGCAAAAGAAATATTTAGGGGCCAACCCTTCAACTCCCTAATGGGGACGTTTAGCGAAAAATGAAAGGTTGCATATTGTTCAGAACATTATTTTGAACATCTTTTGTTCAATATTACTTATCAAAATATTTCTCACTTTCGAGATATAAAGCGTCACCGTAAGATTAAGCACTTTGGCCCCTTTTGGCCCCTAATTACGTACCATACGACATGAAAATTATAATATACAGTGGAAGATTGTTGAGATAAATATTTTTGCTGCAGTAATGTATAACAAAATATTGACTGTTAAAGAGTTATCGAAAAAAGACTTTAAGCCCCTTTTGGCCCCTAATGTGATGAGTCAGCACTTTTTTCTTGATATCATTTTAAAGATCTTGTCATTCTGCACAAATCTTGTTCAGTATCTTTTAACAAAATAATTATACTTTAAAAGATATGATGCAAAATGTCTTAAAAAATCAGTCATGATTCGTGTCCTAAATTTTGACCCCTACCGAGCGTCCATACTAGAAACTTCCGGAAAATATTATGACCCAGGTGCAACATGGCAACATGTCCTCTATTATCACTAAAAATTTCAACGCTCTAGCTTAAGCCGTTATTGAGTTCTATCACAGACACGGAGGTCGTCTGAATTTTAAGAAAAGGGCGATAACTCTAGACCGGAAGTGATTGTCAAAAAATCCTTCAGCCGGAATTAACTTCAGATAATTCTGCACCAACCCTGAAAATTTGAAACAAATCGATCGAAAGATCTCTGAGGAATCGTCGGCACAAAATTTGTGCAGAAAAAAAGAATAATAATAATAATAATAATAATAAGAAAATTGAAAAAGAAACAAAAGAATAATAGAAGGGTCTTCCGCTGAAGACGGAAGACCCTAACTAGTGCTAATTGTAACGGGGACCGTTACAGATGTTCCCCAAACGCTCCCCATCTCCCTTTTTGTGCCATATTCCCTGTAAGCTTCATTAAATAGGACAAACTTTATGCATTTGAGACTTTAACAACGTTTACCCAGAAGGGAACCAAGTTCATTCAAATTTTAGCATTGCACGCGTTCGCATGTGAATGCATGTGCGTAATGACCATATCATCTTGTCTACACAATCTATATACTTTTAAGTTACTTAATATTAAAGTATTTAATCCAAAAGTATTAAAAAATACGCTCATTCAATTGTATTTTTTATTTTACTCATTTCACGTGCACGCACGTGCACACATGAGCATGGTGACATACCTTCTTGTAGAAGTCTATTACCTCTATCTATCTTCCAAATCTCAATCTGTTTGGTTGAAAACTAAGGGAGTTATAGCTATTTAAAGTTTCAGCCAATCAGATTGCGGCGCGCGTACACGCACGTGTATGGATGTGCATGGTGACCATACTCTCTTGTAGAAGTCTATTATATCTATCTATGTTCCATATCCCATCCTGTTTGGTTGAAAACCAAGGGAGTTATAGCTATTTAAAGTTTCAGCCAATCAGATTGCAGCGCATGTGCAAGCACGTGTTTTCATGAAAATTGTTATATATCATGTTGTAGTATATCCTAATGCATGGCTATGTTCAAAATTTCAAAGAATTTCATCAAAAAACAAGAAAGATATTGAGACTTTAGTTTCAGCCAATCAGAGCGAAGCGCACGTGCATGCGCGTGAGATCTTGCTATTTTGACCATGTCATATTGTCTATGCTACTACTATATCCTTATATTATGAGTTTCAAAGCATTTCATAAAAAAGGTAAAAATTTACGCCTATTTCAATTAAATCAGTCATTTCACGTGTTGCTCGTGCGCGCTCTTGCAAGCACGTGCACACAAAATGGCATGTTGACAATGTCACCTTATCTACATTTATAATATGTCTATATATTCTAAATATCAAAGCATTACATCGAAAAATGTAAAAGTTACGGCAATTTCAAGTATATTGGTCATTTCACGTGTTGCACGTGCGCGCTCTTGCAAGCACGTGCGCGCAAAATGACCTTTGTTCCGCAAATCTACATAACATGCCTACTTACCCTAAAAAGGTTTCCCCTTAATCGGATGTGTACTTTACAAGATCATGCAATTTTTTTTGTTAAGAAGCATATTTAAACTTTCTTTAAATTAAAAAAAAATAAATGCGAAGTATCTAGAAGACAATGTCTCAGAACTTACGGTACTTTGATTTTCACTACAAAAATGAAAGTACACCGTATACACCGTCCTTGATATATATACACATGACAAATTTAAATACGTGTTTATATGAATTGAATTTTTGCATTCAAATAAAGATTTAGATGTATATATATATATATATATATATATATATATATATATATATATATATATATATATATATATATATATATAAGTCAAAGTGAAATAAAATAGTTAATATCCTTTCAGTGCTTGCGGTACTATGATTTTTATTGACTGACAAAAATAAGCTTCCATAGGTAACTTATTGTAGCATCCACAAGTCAAATTTTAAATTTAGTATTTACCACTTGTGTTATATATCAAATCAAAGCTTATGAAAAATTGTTTAAGAAAAATATAATTTCGAAATTTTCTGGTCAAGCATTGTTACTAAAAATAGATTGCGAAATGTAAAGGTATTGCCCTAGTGTGTGACCACTTTTCTGAAGAAAATATCTTGTATCATTGAGGTCAAAACGTAAGTAATAAATTAAAAATATATTCTCTCTCTTCTCTTTCTTTTACCCAGAACCAGAATTATTAAAGTTCAATTACATCAGACACATAGATTGACCGGAATCGTAAGATATTGAGAGTCTTCTTCCTGTATAATTAATTGGGTCACATGAGACACGCAACGTTACGTTGACGTTATGCTTATAAAAAGACGTCAACAAATCCAATCAATAAAAATGATCACAAATTAATTTTTTTAAAAAGCAAAAATGCTAAATTATATCTATTATTATTCCATAGTGTAGCAATTGAAAACCTACAAAAAGCATCATTTACTAGATTATATCTTGTTTAATAGTGTAATGTTTTCGCTAAACAGAAGAATTACAGAATATACTTGACGCGTTACACCGCAAAAACCAAAATTTAAATATTCACGAAAAGAGGAAGCGATAGTTTTTCATGAACTTATAATCATGATATTTTGGAAATTGTCAACTATTTTTTATTACCGGTACCAAGGATTATAATTAAAAGTTAAAACTTTAACGGTAAATTCAATGTTACACAAAAGAAATAAGCTGAACAAAAGCTCAATTCGATTTAAACTGTAATATTCAAACCCCTGTGTCAACTCTTTTAAATATATTGGGAGTTCTTTTGTTTGGAAGCTGATTTTTTCTTGAATCTCTAGAAATTTAAAGACTGTTTTTATCTTTTTGTAAAATTAATCTTTGGGTTAGGCACAACGCATGCAATTACAGGATTCAGTGGCGGATTTAGGAGGGGCGGACCCCCCCGCCCCCCCCTAAAATTGTCAAAGTTAGCGTAAATCAGTTTCGTCGAGAAAATGTAAAAATGTCTAATCGGTAGACCTCAATTTTACCTACAAAATCTCTAGAATCCAGGAGCTGCCTATTTTTGGCGCCCCCTTTAACTTTAATTCCTGGATCCGCGCATGGGATTTATAGAGAGTTGGAGTGATATCCACTTATTTTACAAAGGAAACTAAAAATCATGAAATTTTGATGTAAATTATTTTTAAAAAAAATTATAATAAATAAATAACTGCATTAAAAATTCTTCATACAAATACATTTGATATGATGCGGAGAATTGATCAGGAACGAGCATTGACTGGGAGTGTGATGTAAATCTTAAATTATTTAGATTAGGTATCGTAGAGTTATATTCTGAATAAATTAAATATATGTAATTAATAAATAATTCAAACAAATTATGTTTGAACTGGACATTAAAAAAAATAACTTGCGGAATATTAATCATAAATATGACAGCAGCATATAATAAATTCTGAAAGAGAAAAAGAGGGGGGGGGGTAATTTAAAATTAATTTGAACGACATTTAGTTAGACATATAGATCTTTTCTAATGTGTGTTAAAGGTTGTCCAAATTGTTTGTGAATTATTAAAAGATCTTTATCCTTTTCTTTCCCTTTTTCTCTCTTTAATTTTCTATCTCTCTCTCATTCTCTATCTCCCTCTCTTTATCTCGTGTAAAACATTTGATTTGTCCCGTTTTCGCAAAAGCGAGGAGTCTTTTAGTCTTATTCGTCTGTCCGTTTGTCAGTCACACTGTAAATCTGTTCATATGTCATAAAAATTTAACCTTGTTAATATCTTTTGAATAAGAACAGACAGAGAATTTTTGTTTAATTCATGTGTTTTAACTGTGACAAGACCTTAGTTTCTAAATACACTATAATTTATTTTACCATGACCATGATCTTGAAGTTTGACCTACTTTTCAAAAAACTTGAGCCTTGGTCATAACTTTTGAATGAGAAAAGATACATATATATAGTCACAAGCCATGGTTCGGAGTTCGCTTACTATTATGTGATGGGATCGTACATTTTAGTCGTGGTTTGTGATGATGGAAAAGACAGGGCTTTCACATTTCATATGTATATTAAAATTTTTTAATACACTATGGATTTTTACCTTGTGACCTTGAACCTTGACATACTTTTCAAAAATGTTATTTTCCCCTTACAACTTTTGATTGAGAAGAGGTAAGGCTTTCTTATTTGACATGTTCATGATGTGTGTCAAAATATTTCAACGCATGCTAAGATTTTTGACCCCCCTTGATCTTGACCTTTATGTTTGACCTAATTGTCAAATAAAACAACTTTGGTTATAACTTTTGAATGACATATGATAGAGCGTTCATATTTGGCACAATATGCCATTAATAATGACATATCACCCACATAGACACAAATAGCCGGTAAAACAAATAAACGTTTTGTATTATACACGTACATGTATAGTACATCTGTACATGCAGCAGTAAGATTACATCAAAGAATTCAATGATCATGCAATTTTTTCATCACCATGTATGTTCACTAAATTAGATGTCAATGACTGGACCGAACCTTTGTCCAAGACATTTGATATATACTCGTACTTTAATTTATTCTTATTGCGCAAATGATTATTTTCATAAGTGAATTCTTCAATCCTGTTTTATTTACCAAAAAAGTACAATCTGTAAAGAGTCAGAAATGAAAATTTTAATATGACAGATATGAAAACTAAAGCATGTCGGCCATGAAAAGTTGAAAATATAGAAAAATTCCCAACTGACAATCCTTGGCTGACCTCGCTTCGCTCTATTCAAATCTTCGAGGTGCAATGCATGAGCCATCCGAGAAGC
Source organism: Saccostrea cuccullata (assembly GCF_032062105.1). Classification (NCBI taxonomy): domain Eukaryota; kingdom Metazoa; phylum Mollusca; class Bivalvia; order Ostreida; family Ostreidae; genus Saccostrea; species Saccostrea cuccullata. Next base: position 10,144 of record NW_026940773.1, read on the forward strand.
TTTCAGTGGAAAAATTCCGGAAATGAAATGCAGCTGGGGGACCACAGTTTTGTATTTGCTTCTTTAAATGTTTATTCAAGACCTCTTTGATGCATCAGTAATATAATTTTGCCTATTTGATTTTACTATCTATCCATCTACCCATCCATATGTTCATGAATACTCTACATAGGCGTCGGAACCGGGATCTTTGGGCTTAGCTCCTACCCCCCCCCCCCACTTTTTTTGCAAAGATAGATATTATATAGGCATTGAAAATTGTGGTTTACCATTTTTATTGGTTTAGACCCCTCCCCCCCCCCGAACTTTCAATTAGTCACCCCACTTTCTATTTGCTTCCGACGTTTATGCTCTAACACGCATATAAATTTATTGTTAGTGTTTTAATCGAGAATTCTTAGAAATTTCAGAAATAGTACTAACCAGTCAAATATAATATATACATGTATTTACACAACATAATTAAATGCATATGACAGTTACCCGAAAAAATTCTATAAGGGGCATCCATGGAAAAGATTCTAGAATATTTGTAGGCCTTACTTCCCTCGCTGTCAAACGAAAAATCCTCGGACCAGGCATGTCTCTTGAAAAAAAAAATGAGCTCCTGGTAAATACTTATATTTTTACCAATATATCTGTGTTGTATATAAAAATAAAATTATATATATCAAGTTTCAAAACAGTGCCAATGTATGGATATAAACTGTATATCAATGGAAAAAATGAACGTTATGATTATAAAAAGATATCCCATGTACCTTACAAAATTTTCTGTGACATGAATTTTGTAAACACAGTCTTCTAGAATTTAAATCATAAAAAAAGATAATTTATTTATGAACTCAATTATTGAATTTATTTACATTTCTTTTAATTAAAAAATCAGAAGGCTATTGTATTTTTTCTTTACACTAGAGTTTATTTTCCTACATTTTTATTTTGTATCTTACTCATAATTATAATTTTTCATTGCTTCAAAATTATAACGTCAATTTTACTTTATAGATTTTTTTCCCATTCCTAATCATCTTTTCATGTTTTATGACATGTTGAATTAGTATGTTTCTAAGATAAAAAAAATTTATATTTAAAATTACCCCTTCGGATACCCCATAAAATAGATATAGAGTTATCGAGAGTTATCCCCCTCTGAATATCTCTATAGTTACAGTAAACAAACTCCATTACAAAACAGCTTCCAGGGATCGTGGAAGGCGTGAAAATGACGTCAAATATCATTCACGCTGGCTATATGTGGTGCTGTTATTTGAAAGATCGCTTTTTAGCGCCGATGTAAGGAAAATAAATCTACACAATTTCTTAAAGAGGAGAAGATTGTCTTTCGATTTATTATTGTAACACATATGCAACCGGTTCGTCAAACTAGTGAAAAACTCTCCGAAAAAATGCTTACATTTGACTATCCATAATCATAGCAATATACGAATCTGGCTAGTCGTGTTTGGTATCATTATATTCAGAATGATCAGCTGTATCTACCACTGTACAAAGAAATCTGAATATATCCTCTGTTGTCCAATAAACAGCGGAATAAAAGAATGCGGTTTTTACGACGCGCTAAATTTGTGACGTTTTATTTCAGAACATGCTTTGACATTTGAAAGGAATTAAAATAACATGCAGCGATAAAAAATTATGAAATTATAATTTTTAGATTGTTTAACAATTTATCTTTACAATTCAATTAGATTTTTTGAAGTTAGAGACACGAAAATGTGTTAAATACGCTTTTTAAAACTGGTAGTTTTGTATACTGTCACATAGCGTAATAAATAACGTAAAATGACTTGTGGATGCTACTTATTGTATGCATTGATGTTTATGTGTAGGAAAAACATGCCTGTTTATACTACATACATGTACATGTACACTTTAGTGAGAAAAAGGTTGGTATCTAAAAGTCCTCTCAGTACTTTAGGTACTTTGATTTTCATTGCAATAATGTTATCTTAATCCTTATATAAATGAGTCTGTATGTTTTGAGTTTTGTATGCAGAAAAAACATGTAAACGTAACCTTCATGTAATTTAATGTAAGAAATGCCCCTTTAGTACTTTCAGTACTTTGATTTTATAATTGCAAAACGAAAGTAGCTGAAATCTACAAAACGCGTAATCTGATTTCAAAACAAATTATATATTTGGTTATTGTAGACCAATCTCTATTATGCCTAGAAATATCTTGAAAAAATAATTAAAAACAAAATAGTCGAAAATTGACCGAAACACAAATTTACTTCCGGTGCGGACAGGAAGTATCATAAACACACGATAACTACTTCAAAACAAATAGAATATCATGATATAATACTCCTGTAAATTTCACACCTTTATATCAACCAGTTCTTGAGAAAAATTCCGGACAAAAATTCATTTTAAATTTAGAAAATCGGCTATAACTTGGGGGCGGAAAATTTTTAAA
>NW_026940774.1:0-124283 GCF_032062105.1 Saccostrea cuccullata
TGCTATTTACATGTACATCCTTATTTATTAACAGCCAAAAAAGAACACCCATCACTTTTGAATCCAATGGAGCTGGAGGCAAAAAACATCACAAAGAGGAGAGATCTCTGTACCATCCACCCAGCGGGAAATTCAGCGAAAAAGCGGGCACATTCACACCACGTAAGATATACAGAACTGTTTTTGTAACCGAATGGATGACAAGTGTTACTGAATCCTTTGCACAACCAAAAAAATAATCAGTATTTGCCATTATATGAGATTTCAATTTGTGATAGGTTATAATTTCTATTTGTAGCCGTTTCTAGCTTTCATTTAAATTATTTTAAGCCCAGGGAGGAAGAGGACGATTCAACAGAAGAGGAAATTTCCGGGGAAGAGGGCGTGGCCAGAGATGGTGATGGACAGCCGAGTCAGCCAATCAGAATTGCAGAAATCTCGGAAGGACAAAAAAAACTTAATATTCATTTTATTCTGCGTTTCACACATTAACTCTACTATATTTCATTTATTTAAAAAATAATGCAGAGATAATGAATATCAAGTTTTTTTTCAAACAAAATATCATGGAGACCACATATGATATGAGAGATCACGAAGGCTGTAAGTTGTGTATCACAGTTAAAAGTAAATCCTAATCAATATCAATTATAAAGAAATTTTCTAATGGTTCCGATACACAACCTGCAGCCTTCTGGTCAAGTTGACATTTTCAGGTCATCGTTGGATCATGATCGTTTCATACATTGGTTGTTATGATTGCAATTTTGATCAAGAAAACATTTAAAAGATGCATACATCTTTTGCCAGGTATACAGCTACCTACAAGTGAGTTTAAATGCAGAATCGGGTGTACATTTAGGGATTATGTTCTAAGAAATTCAGCATGTGTAAAACAGTTGTGTTTATCCCTTAAAAAAAATGATTGTGAGGTGAATTTAGAAGCAGTGTCTTTGTACATCAAATAAATAGCTTCAGACAGGTGCAACAAATGAATTGTGGTTGTTCTTGTTCACATTTTTTTTCTGTATTGATTGTCATTTTTTACTTACAAGCTGTTGTATCTGTTAATAGGTGTAGAAGGAAATGCTAACTGAATACTTGTACCAAGTTTTTTTTTAATGATTGAAGAGATCAAGTATTGATATAAACAAGGCTTAAAAAAAGAATTGTAAGAATGTGAGAAATTTGAATGCAAAAACTGTGGAAAAAATCCAATGGGAAATGCGAGTTTCACAATCAAAAATAGTTGTTTAATTTTATTGGATTTTTTTCCCCTTTTATCTGTAAATAAATAAAGGAAGATAATCCTTATTAATGGGTTTTCACTGGTTCAAATTTGAAGCATGCAAACAATTTTGTTGGAGAAGAAACTACTTGTTCTTCATTTGAAGGATATTTCACACAATACTTAACCTATTTGATTAGCTTTAATTGTTTGTTTAGAAATGCACATGCATTAATACATGTATATAGTGAAAAATGAAACATGAGTGTACATTGTATGAAAGGTGAATAAATTTTAAAACAAATTTTTCTTGTATTTTTGGAAATCTGCTGAATTTTGATTATGCCCTTCCACACCCCCAGAAGAATTGGGGGAGGGATTAAATGAGAATCCAAATGGATATGAAAAAGATATCCTTTAGTCCATACAATCATTATCAGATATTAAATCTGCAAGCTCATACTCAAAACTGGTGAGGGTGTTTCATGACCTTAAATCCAGTAATTTGATAAGAGCAAGAAGACTGTTAGAAAATAAGTCTCATGGTGAGACATTGGAAGTTCATAATTCATACACATTACTTTTAAATGACCAGAGGGTGTTTTATGACTTTGACTAGGTCATTTGGGCAAGATCACATTCAGTAAAATGTATATTATCAGTCCATGCATTTAACTATTACTCAGCACAATGTCAAAATCCTTTTCATACTGCTCTTTCCACATTGAAACTTGAGTGCACATATACAATTATAATACGTCGAACCCTGGCCTTTTACTATTCTTTATTGCTTTCTTAAGCACACACATCTTCATAAAATCATTGATACATGTAAGTTTAACATACATGTATATTCAATGTACTATGAACTAGTCAAGAAATGTATGAGGATTACTCAAAATGAAATATACAAAAATGATTAATAGCTGCATATAAAATTTTTCCTACATATATATACAATGTCCTATATATACAATGTCCTACAATGTATATATACATACAAAATCAAAATTGCAGCTGTGCATGTATGGAACAATGCAAGGGTTTATTTTTAAACATCAACAAATGTATGAGCATTTGAAAATGCCAAGAATATTGCATAATTAGCAACAAATAAATACATCAATATTAGCACAGAAATGTAAATATTTCAAATTAAATTACCACAACAAAACAAAATTAGATGTCATGGTTTTATGAGACTCCAGTTGGTTTTATAAGATTGTATCTATTGTGTCATAATGTTTTGTGTGTTGTGTCATTAGGTTATTTGTATTGTTTCATCAGTTTGTGTCTGTTGTGTCATCAGTATCATCAGAACTACTTTCATCTGTGCTGTCTTTTTTAACGGTGCCCCGTTTGACTTTCATGCTGTTGTTGACAGCCCCTGCTCGAGTGGGTGGAGTTTTTCTTTGACTGGCTGATGGAGGCCTCTGGGTGGAGTAAACATTTTGAGTGGCATCTGTCGGAGTGGTGGCAGAAATGGGGCGACCTTTAGACTTGGATGTGGCAGCAGTGCTGTTGTTGCTTAATCTTACTGTTGGGCTAAACAAAAAAGAAATGGTGTGGATTCAGCATATGAAAAGACTTTCGAGTTTCAATACATGTACTTAGAATTTGACATCAATTAAGCTGCTTAATAATTAAACATTAAATTATTGGAAGCATTCCATATGATGAACACTTATGCCTTAAAATAGTTAATTTAATAAATGAATGAATGAATCATTTAATATCGGTAGAACATATTACCACTTGGTATCATTAAGTTCATGCATTGTGATAATGAATGCATAAGAATGCTTTTGTCAAGGTCAAATAAATCAATTTGTTAGAATATTTGACCTTGACCTTTTTAAAAAAATCTTAATCACATAGCATCTGAAAAAGGAATTTGAATGAATTCACAAAGGAATAGTTCATGTAGGTTGAGTGAACGTTTTTGTTGCATGGTGCCAGAAAAAATATAACATTGTTATATACAATAAAGCCCAATACATATATATTTGAAAAAAAAAGAGTAGACAAAGACAACATTTATAAATATATACATGTACTTGTACAACAGAAGAAAAACTGTTTTTTAAAAAAAGTTTAAATATTTGATTAATAAAAGCTAAATAATTATATAACTAATACAGATGCTAACTAATTGATGCAAGTAATAATTAACTAAAAACTAAATTAACAGCATGTTGCCCCTCCACCAATACCTTCAAAGCAGAACTGAAGCAATTTAAATTAAATTTAAATTAATATTCAAATAAGTCTTCATCACTGCAAAGTTCTGTAAAAACTATGTTTTATATTAAGTTATTTATTTACTGATTATCATGTAATTTAAAAGGAACATGCATTGTAATGCATTGTAAAAGGAATTAAACCTCTACTGTAACTATGTTACATATGTTATGTTAAACATTATGAAACATTTTGACCCATAGTAACCCATTTATCATATTTAACCTTGACAGATATTTATGACCTTGACCTAATATCAAGCTTCCACTCTGGCCATCATCTTGATTAAAGATGGATGCTATGTATAATGCTTAAATACAGTTGGAAAATCATTAAGTCACTTATTATAATTAATATATAAACACAAGTTGCTTCCAGTATTCATAAAGTTGATTGAAGCAAACTGGAGAGGAAGCTGAAATTAATGTATTATGTCGGTAATATTTCTGACCTGTACAAGACTTAATTGCATTAATTTTCCAAAAGTAACAAAAATCTCCAAATTTCAATCCTACGGCAGGTAGCATTCAGGCCAGTCTGGTTTCTCATCATCCCTACTTTAAAAAAGGCCTTTTGTTTTTTGCTTTTTGGCACCTTTTCTGACCTGTACAAGTTTGTCCCCAATGCCGCATGAGCACACAGTACAACATTTGTTATGGTTCATGACATACTATATGATAGTATACAAGATTATAAATGTGATTTTATTTGGGAAAAGGGGGTGGGTGGGTACTGAATAGGTTTAGTATAAAAAAAAATTATCACAAAATACAATATATATTGGGCAAAATTTAAAAATTGTGAGAATTCATCCAAGGATTTCTATGTACATTCACACCTATCATCCTTGATTGATTATTGACTTAAAGAACCTCGAAATTCCTTTGAACAACTTTCACCTACTAACTTCGGATTCTTAAGACAAATTGCCATATTATGTTGCTTTGAAGTGTAAAAATGTACTTAAATGGAGAGAGAGAGAGAGAGAGACAAAGTGATCACAATGCATTAGATACTAGTTCATAATCTGTACAAATTTTTCTTACCTACCTCAGTAATGGATAAGAATTTGGTGTTCCTTAAGGGCCAGGTTTCAAGAAATGATAGTGTTAAACATTTATTCATGGAGCTAGCTTCAGGTATAAACTCAGTTTGTAAGGATTAAAAGGGGAAGGGGGGGGGGGGAGAAGGGAAGAAAAGAGGGAGGAGAGAATTAAGGGGGAGGGGCTAATTGGTGGATAACACATACAAATGTGTGGGGAAATCAAATCCATTTTTCATTAATCTTCGACACAAGAATTAAGTTTTCAATCAACAATGGGAAATGTGCATTTCAGAAATTGATGTGATTATGTCAAACTACAATCATTTACCCCTCTCTCATCAAAAATCATAACCATTAGTACCCTAATATCATTACCATTACTATTATCCTCAGTGGCCTCACTGTGAAAATGGACAAGAGTGTTTGATTGGTTACAGAAGTCACATGATCATTCTTACCTTAAGTTTAAATATAAAGGTCAAGTTTTAACTCTGATAAATGTACTTGTGAAATAAACACAGTTAAAATCTTGGAGACTGGAACACACTGATATCTCTAAATACCATGAATATGTTGAAATTATTTGGAAGATCCATTTAATACAAAAAAGACTCCTTCAACAACATTGAAAGGGTAGACAGGTATACTTATAAAAGCTTGTGATTCTGTGCTCTTCATCAACTCACTTAAAAACAGTACAACATTTCAATGACAGGTTAAATAAATATATATGGGATAAAGTGGGAATACAGTGTACATTTATACACTTTGAATAGCAAAATGATCTATATTTTTGTTAGTTTAATTCATCTAAGATATTTTATTCTCTAGCTCTAAAGTTGTTAAATAAACTACTGTGTTGAGAAATCTTAATAGTATTTTGTTATAAATGCATTACTTTTGTTGATTAATTTCTCTCTAGTAAGGGGACATAAATCTTTCATACAGTTATCTGAATTTCCTGGATTTGCAGAATATGCATAGATGTTCCATTTAAACTCAAGAACTATGAAGCTCCGTCTTTTAAAAAGAGGCTTAGAATGCAATCACAATCTAAAACATTTTCCAAACTAATTCTTCCAACTTTTTCAAGAAAAAAATGTTAATAAGAACATAACACAAAATTCAAGTAACCGTGGCTTTTTTTAGTTTTAGTATGATCATTTAACTGCAGATGTGCAAAAGGAACTTGTGTTTGCACGAATTTACCTGGCATGATTTTGAATGGCCGCCTCTTGTCTGAAAACAGTCAGCAAAATTATCAGCACAATATAAATTTTCAACACAATCTAAACGGAAAAACTCATCAGTATTATAAAACCACATCAAATTTCCACTGCAAGAACAAGGTTTTTGTGCAACAGCATGCAATATATTGTTGATTTTTGAATGGACAAAACACATCAACACATGCAAGCATGCAGTGGTAGATAGGGGCAATATCTGAACATGCAGTGTTTTTTAAAAGGTGCATTCTTGAGACATCATTTCAAATTCAGCCTTGGACAAATAAAATTAGTTAGACAATTGACATGCAGTGTGTTTTAGATTTTTTTTACTAATCATTAATATTACAAGCAATGTACATATACAAATTAATAGATACTAGAACTATCAACATTTTTTTCCACACAACTATTCAGCTAAATTTGCTTTCAAGAGTTAACTTTGCAACCCAGCACAAGGGTTTTACTCTAATTCATCACTTCAAATTTACACATATAGAGTATCATATTGTTTATAATTTTTTTTTAAACTGTTAAGTCATTTGTTAGTATACACATCTTGAGATCCCTACACACTGTGTGACTGACAGTAAATTGTGAGCTGTGAGATGCATACAATGGCTCTACCCATCCAGATTATGGAGACTAAATTGTTCTGTGCAGAGGTTAGAGGGTTAGTGAAGATTAGAGAAAGCTTACACAGTCAAGTCAGCATCCGCCCCCTCCAGTAGCTCCGCCTTCGAAGGTAGTCGACCTAAAAATAGAACAATAGACCTCCTAAAAATAGAACAGAAGACCTCCTGGTGAGGACATAATGACAAAGTTCAAGAGGGAAAGCTAACAATCTTATGATTATTATTTTTCTAGCATCAATAATTCAGCCCTCTTTGATTTTCTTTTCTCTGATGTTTTTTTTAAAAGAAAGCTCCTCCCTCTCCCTCGACAAAAAGTAAATTGGAGACAAAGACATTACACCTAAGAGAAATATAAACTACAGATGTACAAGTATTCCTCTGAAGTTATTCCCCCTTTATTGCACTCAAACATTAACAATAAAACATTAAAACACTTAATTCAGATATAAAACACTTGAATCGGTTTAAGTTATTTGCAAAAGGATCCATACCAATGTATTCATTAATTGTTTCACTTTTCGCTATGGACATCAGAAAGCCATAGAAAGACACTCGTGGAACATTGAACAAGATTTCCTTCAATGCATTTACAGGAGGAGTACTGCAAAAAAAAAAAAAACAGAGTAGACAACTCACAGACATTCAAAGACAAACAGACATAAAATAGTCTATTCACAGACATGTAAATAAAATTAAATCTTCCTTCCTGTTGATCTTGTATATAGAATAAACTTAACACTACAGCCCAAATACCTAAAGTTAGATCTATCACAGAGAGGGTATATTGCACGGAAATACTGGTTGGCGTCCACGCCGTCTGCTGGGTGGTGACTGTTCTGATGGACTTTGGCATCATCACTCCCCGAGGGGACCACCACGGGGTCCCGGGGGCTCCGCTGGGTCTGTAGTAAGGATAGGTACATCTCATGGCTCTTTTCTATGAACTCTGTAACCAAAAATAAAATGAAAATCTTAATTTTAATAAAATAAAACAAAAAGGCATACAGAGAAATCTTAAATGCCTGCCCCCCTTTTCTTTTTTTAGATATTCCTCTGCCTGAGACATAAGTTGTCAAATTTAAAATGGAAGGAATTCAACTGAAAACATTTATTTCCTAAAAAGGAACTGTGTTTTTGCAAATTAAAAATGGGGCTATATAGTTTGAAAGTGGGATAAGATGAAAATAGCATAGGACAAAAATGACTCTGTTTGTTGTCTCTCATTAAGACTGAAAACAAAAATTTAAGAACTGGATTATTGCAATGAAATAATTAAACAGACTAAGGAGATGTAAACAATACAGTGGCTTGAACAATCAAAAATACAGACTCATATGTGTATACATATAAATCACAAAAGGTTCTGAATCATGACATTAACAATTAAAGTGTCCATTCAATAAATGAAAGCTTTCAGTTTGCATACCTTCAAAATAAAATTGTACTTGGAATGCATAAATAAAGTCAGAAAAAGAGATCAAGCAGTCCAGGGCATCATCTAGAAGTATTATCCTGCAAGTGATAAAACAGAGAACAGTAATACATGTATCTTCGCTGAAGAATTTTTCAACATATATAAATCAAATATGCAATTGACACTAAACAACATAAATAAACTAAAAGTAAGATCCATTTGACTTACTTTGCAGTTTTCTGAACTGGTTCAAATGGAAAGTCAGAGCACAGGAGAGACAAGAGGGAGTGATATTCCTGGATGCTCAGCAAATCTGGAATTAGCAATGTCCAATTTGATTCATTGTGCTTAACAATAAACTTGTCCCCATGTCATTTAAATGCAAACTGATGACAATTAGCCCATAGGTCTACCAAAACATTACCTCAAAGGAAGTGGATGCCCGTGCAGGCATCATCCCTCTTGAAAATCACTTATACAATTTTAAATGCATGTATTCTTTGGCAGCTATGAGCCTATGACGTAATTTTATCTATCATTTTGAGACTTTTTAAAAAGTAAAATTATATGTGTGAAAAAAACATGTATATGTTGAACTTAATTTTGAATGTCAAAGTGAGCTGAAAGTCAAACCACCATTTTTCTATAAATATACAAAACTGGAAAAAAAAAAAAATTATACATGTACCGTACATGTATCTTGAATCCACAAACATCTCACTTTTTTCTCTACCTAATGATTTCATATTGACTGCTTGATTTACAAGGTTTGACTTTAGATCTCTATATAAATTGTGATAATTACCTCCCTTCTTGCCTATTTGCCTATAACACTTCCAGAACAGTCGGACAAAAGATGCCCTGTTGTGTTGTGTAGCGTGGATATAGCTGTACTCTCGAAACATGGTATGATTCCCATCTCGAACACTGTTAAAACTGAAATTAAAAATCTAGATTAAAAGTTGCAAAAAAGCGATAATTTTTCAGCTAATCAATATGACATAATTAAATTTTTAATTTTGAGGTTAGAATTAATTATTTTCTATGTAGATCTAGCCTTAAATCATTTGCACAATATGATTTGTATCATATGATAAGATGAATTAAAATTTAGCTTAAAATCAAAAGTGAAATGTTTTTAATGATTATAATGTTTTTTTTTAAAGCTAGGATGAACTACATACTATTCACATAAAAACTTGATTGGGTTGATTTTGGAGTTTTCCTCCCTGTGTTCTAACAGTTGAGCTACAGCATCCTCCATATACACAAGAACATGATGCTTTGCTAAAAGACAAAAAGTATAAATAATTCATTCTTTTGGGGAAAAAAAAATGAAAAGTCACATTCTTTAATAAACCTCATTATTTCACAATGACATTCAACTTACACCTGTAATAAATAGAATTCATAAATGAATAACAGGAGAGGAGGAATATACAAATCACCCAGGACTTGAACCTGGGCCCCCTGAATCTCCAGGTACTCTACCAACTGAGTCAGCTGGCCACCAGTGATGGAACTCGTCTGACCACCACATTTTACACTTGATCAAGACTTAACAGGACTGAGGTAAAAGATCTGCCAGGGAAGAGCCTTGATTGGTGTTTTCAGGTACATAAGACCTTCCTCCATGGAAACAGAAATATGAAAGACAGGTGGATTTTTTTTCTCTGTTGGTTGAGCACCTATCTGAAGATTCAGGGCCAGGGGGGCATTGAATCGAATCCTGGTCTTGTTTGTCTCTATTGTCTCCTGATTCTAATACACTTTTTAATAATTCTATGTGTCATGCATATGTACATGTAACAGTTGCAATTGTTGTAAAACTTCTGCTGAATGAAGAATATGTCAACATAAATAATCTTTGATCTACAATCTGCATAATAGTGGACACCAGACAAAAATTTTAGTCCTTACGACATCTCACTGAGATTACAATCTGCATCTTGATACATTTCAAGTTTTAATATAATTTAATTATAAACGGTTTCGACAGCAGTATGTCTGTCATAAGTATATAAAGTTACTTACATAGGTATTTTTCTGTTGTCATCGAAAAACGGTCGTCTGATGTCATTTTCAATAAATATTGGACTATAAGCCAGGAACGTTCTATTTAGTTCAAAATTATCTCCACTTTTAGTGACATTACAGTTTTGCAATGATACATTTTAGTGGGTGTCATTAATCATAGTCATGCAGCTTGTCAACAGTATTGGATAGGCCTGACCTCAGTTAGAACCACTGTTACATTGATAAGAACGAACATAATTGCTTGTCCCAACTTGGGCTTGCAGAGCGCCCTTAGTTTCAAACATGGCTAATTAACGCAAAGATAAAGGAATTGAGTAACCTTTTTTTAATCAGATGTAAAAATCTATTATTCTCCCAAATACAAAAATTGTCTTAAAGAGAATTTTAGTACTTATCTTGTTTTATTCCACGGTTAATATTCTAAAATAAAATAAAAATCACATTTTTGATTTATTTCCATCGGGTTCACCAGAAAAAAAGTTAAATCGTTCGTGTAGTGTTTCGGTTCGAGAAATACACGCTTTACGTTTTTTCTCCTAAAATAAAACACACACTCACAGAGAGACGTTCTTTTGCGAGTATCTAAGCCATAAATGAGTCATATTTCATTTTTCCCCTTTACATACATGTATATACCTTTAAAAAATTCTCGTGCATTATACAAGTCAAGGTTTTCAGATTCCACAATTCAGTAAAACTCGGATATATTGAGACATATGAAATTACTTCACTATCTGTAATTCGTTAAAACCATGTAGGGAATTGTTTAAATTTATGTAGCTGGGGATCTATGATAACTTCGCTATATCTGTGTTTGTACTGAAAGAGTTTTACTGTAAAGAATATATGAAGAATGGTCAGGTAAATATTTTTGGAGCCAGTGAAAGCTTTAGGAGCAACTTTGCTGGGATTACATATCTAAACATGTACTACACTTTCATGCTTGCTTAGAATGCTGGATATGACCTACATTTTTTCCAGATGAATATTCAGTTGTTTTTTTATGGTGGTTCATTCTAAACTATTAGCCACTTGTGCATGCATTCCTGGACTTGCTTTTGACCTACATTTTCCAGATGAACATTCAGATACTAGTAAAGTTTTTGGATCAGTTTCTTTTTAGGTCACCTGAGTAAACTCAGGTGACACACACACACACACACACACAGAGAGACACTGAACCAATTTCAACCAAATTTGGCACAAAGCATCTATGGGTGAAGGGGAACAAAAATTGTGAATTTCATGATCCCTGCCCCCTTGGGGCCTGAGGGGTGGGGTCAAAACCACTAAAATTAATGCAATCTTTAAAAATCTTCTTCTTTACTCCTGGACATCAAGCATTCAAACTGTTTGCATGATTGTAATCAGCATTAAGGTAGGTCGCGGGTTTGCTTTTGTCATCAATACACAATTTTGTATATACCGTCAGTTAAAAAACTTCACGTTGTTTCCCGTTTAATTCTCTGCAAATGACTTCAAGTCTGTACGAATTTAAAAGAGATTTAACACAAAGTGCATGCTTTTGTACGTAAACCTCGTACATGTTTTATAATTAAATTTCAGTCTGAATTCTGGTGTGATTACATGTAATGTCTTCGGACTAATTAAATACAATACCAAATGAAAGCAATAAATCATATTTGAAGTGTAACTAACCTGCTAAAATTCAGAATAAATCAGCGAAATTGTTATGGCTTGCAGAAAGAAAGTGATCATGAATAAAAAATATTGAGGGATTGATGTGCGCACGTTATTTGAAATTACTTCAAATCACGAAAATATGCGTATACTTTTCAGGATGTAATCCTCATCACAAAAAACGAGTTATATTTAATTACAAGTATTTTCCATCTTGTGCACTCGCCTTGTTTTGCTTGCTAATAAAATGTGAAATGCATTTAAAAATCAAATTTATTCAAACACCTGGATTTTAAGACTTACAAAACACTGTAAACAATTTACAAGTATAATTTTTTCTATATATTTTTTTTGACAAAAGCTCAACGTGTAAAAGCTAAATGCAAGTGTTTTACATTTATGCGTATTGAAATTTAATTCAGAAAATTCGAAATCAAAAAATGCTTGAGATTTAGAGCCATATACTATAGCTTCGACTAATATAGAAAGAACATTGCAGGTACCCCCCCCCCCCCCCCCTTGCCCACTTATTTCCTCATTATAGGGATGTTTTTCCTACCGTTTTCAAATAAAGTGATCAAATTTTTATTTTATGCCTGAAATCCTATCTATTGACCATGCATTTCCTTAAAATACAGGTACTAATATTTTTTCACTCGCGGTGAACATTGTCGCTGCATGTTAATGTCGCTGCAGGTAAACCGTTCATTCTGACTTTGTGATATGAATTTCACAATACTAGTGAAAATAAAAGCTCCGCAATAAATTAAATGATGAATAAAATTAAATTTTGTATGATATCACCTTTTAATTCTTGCATATTCCATAGGTCAATATATTTATACTCGTACTGTAAACGTGACTACGTTCAACAAATGACATTGTAGATATTAATAACGCCATAAACGCCAAATTTTAGCATTTTAAAAGAAAACTTTGAAATTATTTAGCAAAAAATCTAGACATATTGATTTTTTATATTAATGGTTTTGATTTTACCTCATCTTGATGAAATTCGTCTACGTCTTTAAAAAGTTATCCAGCCTTTTTAAAAGAAACTATTTTCACAAAATTGGCTTTACGTCATTTTCCCATATATTTCAACGGTAAAAGCGTCAAAAAGGATTAAAAACTATACCGCGTTTACAGTACTATAACATTAAAACTACTTAGGCAAATTTAATAAAAATTGCAGATGATACGCTTTTAATTCTAAGGAACATTTTATCAAATTTTCAGGATATGTTTTCTCGTAAGAATTTTTATGCAGTAAACCCGCGACCTACCTTAAGTCCTCTATAGAAATTGTGAAATTCATGGCCCTGGGGTCAGGGGTTCTAGTGCTAGGGCGGGGCTAAATAAGTATATAGTAAAAATGCATTATTTCTTTGAAAATCTTCTTCTCTGCTCCTGGGTATTAAATAAACCAACTAAGTACATAGTTATGATAAGCAAGAGTGCCTCTACCAAAATTGTGAATTTTATGGCCCCTCAAGGGTTCTGGTGTTGGGGAGGGGGGGGGGCTCCATTGATTATATTGAAAATACATGAATGAAAATCTTCTTCTCTGCATTGTTATGATCCAAGATGCCTCTACCAAAATTGTGAATTTTATGGCCCCAGGGTCAAGGGTTCTGGTGTGGGGTGGGGGGCTCTATTGATTATGTAGTGAAAATACATGAAAAGTTTTTGTATTGAATAAATTAAATAAGTGCATAGTTATGATGAGCAAGAGTGCCTCAACCAAAATTGTGAATTTTATGGTCCCAGGGTCAGGGGTTCTGGTGTTAGGGCAGGGCTCGTTTGATTATATATTGAAAATACATGAATTCTTTGAAAATCTTCTCTGCTCCTAGGAATTAAATATACTAAGTACATAGTTATGAACAAGAATGCCTCTTCTAAAATTATGAACTTTATGGTTATTCTGGTGTTAGGGCAGGTCTCTATTGATTATATAGTGAAAATACATTAAATCTTTGAAAATTTTCTTCTCTGTCTCTGGGTATGAAGCAGATGTACTACCTATATAGTTATGATGAGCAAGGGCCCTAATCTTGCAGAATTGTGAATTTCAAGGCCCCAGGGTCAAGGATCTTATATACTGAAAATAACTTAATTGTTTGAAATCTGCTCCTTTGTATTTATAAAACATTTATTTATTTTTTGATAGGCAATTTTAAGGGTGCCTTTTTAAAATTTGTGTAATATGTGGACCTAGGGTCAGGGGTTTATGTCACAGTGTTAGGGGCACTACTGATTATTGCTGAATATTAATACTGATTAGTTGGAATGCATTTTTGTTCCCCTACCCTGCGTACTGGTATTCAGTAACCAAGCTAAGCAACTGCTAAGTCTATTGTTATGATGATCAATGGTGCCTCTTTCAAAATTGTGAATTCCATATAGCATCTGGCTTAAAACAGGAATCAAATTCAATAACTGGAAAGTTGTTGCATAATGCTCAGGTGACCTATAAGGCCCGTGGGCCTCTTGTTTTTAAAGCGACTTATCAATAACCCCTATGCTTTCCAAATTGATACTGGTTAAAGTCAAATCCTGCATCCAAAGCAACTAGGGTGTGCATCATACAATATACACTTCCAGTTTGAATGTTACTTAATAGAAACAGAGGACAGTTAGCCTTACTAAAACAGATTTTTTAAAAAATCTTAGCCACTCTTGTTTAAAGGCCAAGGGTTGATCAACTTTACCAAAATGCAATCTAAGAAAAAGCCTGAACAAGATTTTTGTTGTATCCTTTAGAAAATCGGTGTTCAGACAGACATATCCCTCACCATCTCAATAGATGGCATAACGATATATTTCAAAATCTTGACCAAAGAGTCCTTTTTTATTTCACTGAAAATTTCAGGATGTTAGAGAGCCTTTTCAGATTCACCAGCCAATACTAGCAAAGATAAAGAAAGGCCATCCGTTTCTGTACCTCCTTTTCTTACATTTTCATGCACAGAATCATGAAAATGCCTTTGTCAGAGGATTAGCAAGTAGGCTAGCTATGAAATGGCTAACTCCTCCATTTTGATGACATTCTTCAAATATTGTTGATTGACAAGAAAAAACCCCTGAAGTTGATATTCTCCAAGTTTATTCCGTAGTCAAAAGACAATAAAACTCACAAGGAGATTTGCCCATCCTGAGAGACTCAGGGATGAGAAAATGAGGAAAAGGAAAAAAATGTGAAAGAAAACTTTAACGCTTTCTGCGCATTTTTGTCAAATTGTTCCTCTTCCATGCAGCACGACGCGAGCCTCCGATGGTCTTGGTGAATCTGTGTCCCTTGCCAAGTCCTCGAGACATCTTGCCAGCAGAGGTGAGACCACGTAGTTCCCTGTGCTTGTGTACTGGATTGCAGATCCATTGAAGCTTGGGGTCACGACGGATGGTCTTATGGAAGGGATCAACCAAAATGATTTCAAAGAATTTGTATGACGAATCCTGTGCCACCCAATAAGAGCTCAGTACACGCAATCCACCACATTTTTTTCCAACACGTTCCTGCAAAGTAAAAATACCCAACAATCATTTTTCCTTTTTTACAGCAGCGGGTAAATTCTTGATAAGCAAGTAAAAGATCACCTAACTGACACCATACCTCAGCAATAGATCTGTGAGATCGCTGGAATTTCTTTTGGTTCACACCACTAGTTGTGGGTTTACCATAGGTGATTCCCTTTGGCACTGGGACCTTTCTGCCACCACGGCGAACACGGACTCGGTAGATGACAAAACCTTCAACAAACATTCAATACAATATTAATTTACCCTCTCAGCTGCATTGCATGACCACTGATTTAGAAAACCTCTAACTTGAAGTTAACCCTGTGTTTTATTTTTTAATTATCTTTCTGACTGTATAGATTGTACCTTGCTTAGCTTTGTATCCCAGCTTTCGGGCTTTCTCGGGGCGAGTTGGTCGTGGTGCACGGTGGCATGATGATAACTGGCGATACTGCCAGCTGCGCACACGCAAGAGGAATCTCAAAATATCACTCTGCTTCTTCCTGTAAATTTCCTGCATGTATTTGTACGCACCCATTGTTCCTAAAATAGAAAATAATTGCTAGTCATTGTACAATATTTCCTCCGATTTATTTCTTCAATCTAATCCACGTCGATCAAAGTTCGAATTTTCTCTACATATCTTTGACAAAATTTAATGCTTCTGATGCACTTCTTCTTACAAATAAGTATATGTTTTCATGACTTTTCTTCTAATTTAATGATCAACAAAGTCTTTTAATCATTAAACAAACAGATGACATGAGATGACTATAGATTCAATGTAAACATTTCATATTCGATTTCGCACCTGTTTCCGCGACCCGATTCTCGTCAAAAAGACCGACTTCTCGCGAGATTGCAGAACGCCAAACCCGATACAATTAATTTGAGGCCAAACAAATATAATTTTTGCCAGGGATATATATGATGCAATTACTACTGTTTTAATGTCATTTAAAACACAAGGACTTCAAAAATGTTCGTGCCAATTTACTTGTTTAGATTTGCTGAACTGCTAGCCAAATGCATTGGGAAAAGTAGTATTAAGATTTAAAAAATATAATAAATAAAAACTGAGTCATATTTATTGGGACTTTTTAAAGATTAACTTTAGTTGTTCTAAAAATTCCAACAGTAATTGTTTTATTAGATGATTCAATGCTGATCCGGAGCAAAACTTTTTTAAATCTCCCCTATACATAAACTGGTTATTAACAGCTGGTACATGTATCATATTGAAAAAAAGTTCCCACCTACCTATAGCTACCTACCATTTTTTTTTAAACTGAGTCGGGAGAGGACAGGCAAACATTATTTTAATTAAGAATGGCCTAATTTAAAATTTTTGAAATCTACGTATTTAATAGTTTCAGAACTGTTGCGTTATATTTTTATTTATTAGTCTTTGACCAAAGACTAATACATAAAACCTCCCCATTGTTGGGGGGAAATGACTTAAGTTTAAAATTATACATTTTATCTTTCAATGATTGTTCTAATACATCCCACTTTTTGAGCGGCGCCAGCGGTAAAAATTAGTGATTAAAATGGGATAAAAGAGATAAAAGTGTGTGTATCAGCTTGTTTTCATCTCCTCCGAAAATGAAAGATTTTATGTGGGAATAGGTCGGTGGAATTTTTGCACACGTAAAAATTAATATTATGAACTATATATAACACACATAATTATTAAACTTTATATTAAATAAACAGGGATTACAACGAAGACCTTTTTGAAAATTGTATGAAAGAAAGATTTTAAGGAATTTTTGTGTAATTAAATTATATATATAACACACAAAAATTATGAAAATAAGACATTTAGATACAATTAATTATGGCAAAGAGGTGGGGCTTAAGTCATCTCATCGTTGTCAAAAACAATTTAAAGTTGCTTATATTATATTTTGAAGGGAAAATTGGAAATTTCAAAGTGAATTAAATAATTTTACGGATAACTTGTTTACAGTTTTGTTTTTTTTCAGGAATCTTTTTATTTAATGGTATTAAAGTAGATTTTTGCAACACATTTTTTTTCTGTTTTCAAAAATACATTTTTTTTTTTTTTGTTTTACAAAAAAGCAAATTCAAAGCATTGTGTTCCCCCGCCTTTGTGGGTGAGATGTAATTTTTTATGACATATTGTATCAAATATGAACGCCCTATTATACAGAAACCATAGCATGCTCACTATTGTTCGGAAATGTCTTGCCACAGGTAATGCATACATGTATGTCAAATATAAAAGCCCCATCTCTTCTCAAAAATAAGTTATATGGGAAAATTAAAATTTTGGAAAAGTAGGTCAAACTTCAAGGTCAAGGTAACGAGGTAATGAATTATAGTGTATTTTGAAATGTGTTGTTTTGTATGTAATATGAAAGCCTTGTCCCTTCTCATTCAAAAGATATGACCAATGTTATAAAGTTTTTCTGAAAGACGGACAGACGAATGCGATTTAATTTAATAAATCATTCAGATTCGTATCACAAATCTATTTTCTTAATTTCTGTCTTAAAATGTTCAGAATGTAGATATATCTAATTATTGCTGTACAAACTAAAGAACCATGTATTGTTATTATAGCATAGGTCTATATTATTGTTATAGATATTGAGAACAATTAAAATGTGTTTGTGAAACACTGATGCCCCCGTATGGCAACATTGCGAAGGTTAAACTTTTCCTAAATGCAAATTAAATATGGATGACAGATATACATTTGTGAAATATAGCACTACCTGTTTATGCATATATAAAGTTTTTGAAAAGGGAAAAGTTCAATGGGTCAAATGGTTTTCAAAGTGTTACAAGGATTGCATATGTGAAATATTACCGATAACAGTTCAAAAGTTACAGTTTTTTTTTATGAATCTTTTTATTTAATGATTTTGAAGTCCGCATAACCCTGGAAAAGTTATGGTCAATGTTTGTTTTTTAAAAGTAGGTCGAATTCCAAAGTCAAGGTCAAAGGGTGAAAGTTGTTGATATCCAAAGGAAGATCTCGTCACAAAGAATTCATATGTGAAGTACTGAAGTCCTAGTATATATTCTACCGTTCAAAAGTTATGACCAAAGTAAAAGTTTGGATTTTTTTTTTTGTAAAAGTGTGTCAAACTCCAAGGTCAAAAGTTCAAATTTTGGTGGTACTCAAAGAAAGGTCTTGTCACAAGGAATGCACATATGAAATATGAAGTCATAGCTCCACTAGATCTAAGTACGGGAAAGGTTAAAGTTTTTGCGAACAAAATGACAATCAGATAGACAGAAATCATGAAGATTTATGAATCAAATAATCAGCAAATACTTCGATAAGGAGTGTTACGCCAGTATGAATATTTTTTCTTACCCCCCCCCCCCCCTTCCCCCGAGAAAAGACCCTCTGCCTTTTCCTTTTCCCATAAATTATCTTTCAATGAATTTTTTTTTATATAATCTTTTCCAACAATTCGAATTACTTAAAACAAACATTCATGGTGTGGGGCAAGGTCCTGGATGGGGATCCTGATGAAGTCGCTGTATATGGAAACTAAAAATTTGTATTCATTGGCCTTACATGCTCGCGCAGGCGAAATTACCCGCCAATGACTACCTTTATTTGATGATACGATTGTTTTGATTGGTTAAAATTTCGCTTTATTATTATACTGATATTTTTTTTAACCAATCAAAATTGATGTTATATATCTGTCCTTTTCTCCACCATTATTTCCCTCGTGTTTGTAACAAATTGTTACAGGGTGAGTAATTAGAAGACTTTACAAGTATTGAGATAATTTTACGTAATTTTTAATAAAGTGTATCCTAGACTGAATTTTAAGACTTTTACTTGGTCATCATATTCAGTTAGATTAATTCAATACTTTCATGACAGGCCTATAATAAAAGGTGAAACAATGCAGTGATGCAGATTGATGATAACACGTGCAGTGGTAATGGTCCGATTTACTGTACAGTACTACTGTACAAAGTGAATTGAACGCATTGTTCTCAATTAAAGAATTTGCTAATTCAACAAATCTCAAGCTGAATAAAATAACCCTTCATTAATTATTGAAATGTATGTAAAGATGATTAAATTTTACTGCAGGCCTGTCTCAGTGAAAGCTCTGTTGTGTCATAACTTAATACTTATGGATTATAATTTATAAGAAATGATCATTTTTTTTTAGAGACTATGTAGTACAGAGTGCAATATATGTTTTTGTAGTGTCATTTGCTGCTGAATTACATATTTAGCTTTAATTATAGGGCTGGGTATTGGCCCGAGATTTCGTATTGCGATATATTGTGATATTTTTAACTGTATTGCGATATGTATTGCAATATTTTCAATGTAATAAAAATGGCATTTTCTTACTATATTTACTTTAATTTACATGCAGAATGCCAACACGGGAAAAAAAAATCTTGATTTCGTTTAAATTATGCTCTTTTAAAATGTTCCCACAAAACAACTTCTGTCTTACTGTTTGGCTTAATAACAAACTTTCATAAGTCCATTTTTATATCTAATCATTTTAATGACAAAATTGTAATTAAGGATATGCCAATATATCGATATTACAAAATCGTATTGCGATACGATATTTTTTGTCATTGTATTGCAATATATTGAAATATCGATATTATTGCCCAGCCCTATTTAATTATAATACATTTTAATAGAATAATCCAACTCACAGTGTCTTGGTACAAGCCCTCACCACAGTTAGAATACGTCCGATATCGCACATCGTCACAAACCACGGCCAAAATTTACGCTCCTCTCCCATCTGGCTGTGGTTGAACGAGGAGAGAATTCTTCATAGCTCATTAAAATATTGACCAATGCGAGTAAAGCATAGTCGGATGATGAACTTTATCGCGACCTTTCAATATCCAATCGTAGTAAAGGAAATATTTCTTTTATACTGTTGACGTCAGTTTCAGGGCTCTCGATTCTGTCAGTCCACTTAGTTACTGTTCATTTTCTTCACAACCGTTGCACATACTGAAATGAAATTTGGTATACAGATTTATCAGATGAAGATATGAAATCAGAGTTATGCCCCTTGGACTTGGAAAAATTCCAATTATGCCCCTTGGACTTGGAAAAATTCCAATTTGGGGGACGGGGATTAAGTGTTTTACAAACATCTCTTGTTAAAACATAGTTCATTTAACATGAAGTTTAATCTTTCCTTATAAAACCACAAAAAATCTGATTTTTTAACCCTTTACATTTAGATGTATGCACATTTATGTAGAGAAATGTGTAAAATGGTATAGAAGAGTTAGTGTGAGCTTTTCTGACTGAATAATCTGGGAAATGTTGAGAAATAAATTCTGGTGACATGAGATCACTTGGACTGTGTCATGAATGTGGAGAATCAAATATATATCTAAGTCATCAAGTATTAGAGTCTATAACTACCGGTAGTTTTAGTGAAATATATGGCAATAATGAACACTATTTAAGCTCAAAAGTCCATAAAGCGGTACAAATTAGGAAGAAAAGCAACCATGGACCTCTAAAACATCAGGAGTGGGATCAGATGCCATGGAGGAATGAGCATCCAATGCAGACCAGTCACACCAGCTGTTTGCTCCTTGTCAAAGTCATGATTGGGAAACAACAAAAATAACCAGTCTGTTAAATGCTATTACCAAATAACTTTAAAAAAAACCCACCTGCATTCATAGACTTATTTGGTGTGTATGATATTTAGAAAAAGAGAATTTTTCAACGAGTAAGTGTAATTTTATTAAGCACTATCTAAATGTGCTAAATAACACATGATATATATACAAGACATTACATTTTAGGGGTGTACTTGATTTAGCAGATTTTGCTTTCTGCCAAAAAATGGCTAGTAAATGGAATACTCTGCTAAATTCAACACATTTACAGTATTTCATATACCCACAAATGTTAAGCTTAGTACTCTCTTTGGATATTGTTGCTGGTTGGTTGTCTAACTGCATTGAAGGAGTCATTCATTAATTAATTCATTGTCTAGTATTTTTAAAGTCTTTACGAAAACTTTTCAAACTATCTGGCCAGTCGGACCAGTGAATTTTCAAAATATACTGGCCCACCAATGTTAACGTTTTCATAACTGTAAATTTATACATGTTTACTCTCTTTGGATATTGTTGTCCTTTGTGCGTTGGCACATTTTACGTACTAGTTAATAGTTACTGCATTGTAATAACATGTTTAATAGGATGATCATTCTTATATATTAATGAAATTAATCAATTTTGACTGTGTATGATTTTTATTAGCATTTTTTACTGGCCTCGGTCTTCGGAAGTAAGTTTTGAAGACTGTTTATTAAATGTTTAGTCATATCTACTGTGTACCCTCTTCCTGTAGGAGAAATGGTTAACTTGTCAACTTTGTTATAGCATAGATCTATCAGTGTTGGTTGATAATCTGAAGTTCATATTCCAGAAAAATCTTGAAAAATAGACTGTGCTAATCAAGATACTGAGTACAGACAGTGAAAACATTAGAAAATACAGGATTAGTTGAAGGAATATCCTCCATGGTGTTTGTCATTTATTTGAAGGTTCAATTTGCAGTCACTGATTTTCAGAAGAAAAGAGCAGTCACTGTTCATTCCTTTATGAATGATTTGGCCATATAACCTCAGACATTTGGGCATGAGAATTAAATATATCAATCTGGCAAATGGGATGTAGACAGTGTTACCCATTGATCATTTTGACAAGGTTAATGTGAAAGATATTTATAGATCAGAAAGCAGCAGACATCGCTTCCTTTAATGGAATAATTCATCTGTTGATTATTTTTCTTCTTGCAGGAACAAGACACAGCCATGGCAGATCCTTCAGAACCTCAGTAAGTCTATTTCAAGTACATCTTGTAATTTTTTTTATCTGAACGTACAAGACATGTGGTGTTATGTTATCCATCTTTAAGCAATTCATTTTAAGGGAAATCTGTGTCCTGTATTTGAGGTAGGAATTTTAAAGTTGAAATTTGACTTTATTATCTTTATTAGGTCAATATTAAAAATAAATTCACTGGAAACATTATCTTTGGAACTTTGTCTTTCAACTGATGCTGATTGTTGGGGCTAATTTTGAAAAGGATCAGTTTTTCGAAAGTTTTTTTTCTTTGCTGCAGAAACTGTTAGCATGGTCATGTATGGAGCTTTAAGCATACTCCTAAGTTGAGACCTGAGAAGGTGGCAAGTGATGATGTATAGACAGAGAATTTCAAGAAAAATGTTAGTCATGTGAATGTCATGAATATGAAAACTCTAAAGATGAACTTAATGGGCCCTTTTCCCAAACAAGATAATGTGTTTTAAGTTTGTAGATTCTCAAAGTCACCATAACAATGTACGGGGAAAACAACTTTTTGTCTGGGATTGCTATATGTTGAATTGTACACATGTTTATGAGCCATACTAGTATTACTTGAATGTTTGAACATGAGTAGACTTAGAGGAGGTGTGAGGTGTTGGCACAGTTAGTGGTGTATCCTATGTATTAAATCAATACATTTCTATTGATCAGAATGTATTAACATGCTAGGTGTATGGAGTGTTATTTACACCTGTAACCAGCTGTTTATCTCGTTGTAGAAAAGCAACAGAAAATCCCGAGGAAGTTGAAGAAGTCGAGGAAGAAGAAGGTAGGTTGACTAGCAGATCAAGGGAAGAAACTCCCACAACTCAAGGGTCAAGATTGTCTTCATTTACTGAATGATAGATCAATAAAAATTTTCTTTGGTTGTACATGCACTGAGTTTTATAAACCTACAGCATAGTAAGGTTGTTGTTTCTTAGAAAATCGTATGTTGTCTAAGTTGATATAAGTTGTCATATGGAAGAAATCACTTTTGTTATAGCTATTTTAGGAAATTACAGTATTAAAATCCAATGACTTGGGTATATAAAGTGGTATACAATAACCTAAGTTTTCAAATTTGATGCAGGTTGATTTGTGTCAAATATTATTCTGGAGTTAGAAATAAAAAAATATTATAATAGCTTGATTACTTTTGCCTAGAGTTCAAATAGCATGGAGATCTGTCATGATACATGTAATTGAAATATCCATGTTTATTAATAGAGGAGCATGGAAATGCCCCAGCAGAACTGGCCAGTCAGCTGATGCAGAACCCCCAGGTTTTGGCCGATCTACAGCACCGCCTGGGGAGAATGGTGGGGGCAAGCTCTGGCTATATACAGAGGTAACCAAAAATGTTAAAGTAATGCTGGTATTTCTTAATCTGTGAGAAATAGCTTGGAATAATAAAATAAAACTTTTAGATATTGCCTTTGGGTGATAGATATATAGCTATGAGGAAGTTGTGGTTATATTGATACTTTGAATTACAGCTTGCCAAAGTCAGTTAAGCGTCGAATCAAGGCCTTGAAAAAATGGCAGTATGAGGCAGCAAAGATTGAAGCTGACTTTTACAAAGAAGTTCATGAGTTAGAATGTAAATACGCAGGCAAATATACACCACTGTTTGAAAAGGTTAGTAAAATATCAGAAGTTTAGTACATGCAAGTATAAAAACAAGTTTTCCTGCAGTTTGTTTAAACATTACGACCTTCATTGTATTTTTTCATAGAAGTTTTCTACTGTTTTGAAACTAGTGAGAACCATGTTTTTTATATTTGGAAATCAAAATGAAGCTATGATGTTGTAATTTGCGTCTGACTGGTAGTCATGACGACAGTTGCCTGCTGTCACCATGTCAGACTACTGAACTGTAGACAACTTCTTTCTGACTGCTTCAACTACATACATGTAGAAGGTTACAAAAATACAAAAATATATCACGATGAATGAGTCTGACCTGTAGTAGAATATAAACTTAGCTGCTGAAAAAATGTAAATTACTTATGGTTGAAAGAGGAGAATTATTTTTGGCATGATAGTATTGCAATTTTTTTTCTTTCTAAATGTAGGCAGAAAGTGATGGGCAGTAAGATTTTTTTTATTTGAATAACCTTTGAACCACAACTTGGCACCCCTCCTTCAAAAAAATAATGCATTGATTTCATTAACAGAGAAAAACTGTGATTACGGGTAGTGTAGAACCAACAGATGAAGAATGTGATTGGCCGAGTGATGATGAAAAGGATGATGAACAATTATCGGTAAAGAATCCAGCGGTAAACACATTACACAACCAGGGTCTGTTGTACAAAATATATAATAGGATCAAAATTGGGATCCATGTCAATATTTAGTTCTATCTATTTAGAATTAGATGTTGTGAATCTTTTTCCACTTCTCAAACATATAATTAGGGCCCCGCAAGGATTTGCGGGTGCCCTATAGTAATCACTCTGTCCGTCCGTCCGTCTGTCTGTCTGTCTGTCTGTCCGTCTGTCACTCTTCCATCCGCAAATTTTCTGTTTTTTTGTAATAACTTTTTTTATGGTTGCCCAATCAAGTTTAAATTTGGTATGGTAGTTCAATAGGCAGAAATACATATTTTGATGCTAAGTTTAATTCTCTAAGTCTTCTAGTTTGAAGCTGGGGTGGTGGGGTAGATTCCTTAACTATGCATAAGAATGAATGGGCAACTTTTTTAATGGTTGCCCAATTAAGATCAAATTTGGTATGGTAGTTCAGTAGGCAAAAATACATATTTTGATGCTAAGTTTGGTTCTCTATGTCCCTTGGTTTGGAACTGGGGTGGTGGGGTAGATTCCTTAACTTTTTATAAGAATGCATTGGCAAAGAGAGATAACTGCTGAAGATGTTCCCATTCAGTAAACTGAATGCTGCTAGGAGTCCCATGAGATTAATTAGCTTTTCTCCTGAAGAAAATCCAGAGCATTATCTTTATCTGTCACATTGAGATTAATTACCACCTCTGTCTGCAAATGAAGTTTGTTTTGAAGTTAAATCAATTTGGAATGCTATGAACATTCTGAAATGTGGATTTAGATATAAATTTTTATTATTTATTTTTGTTTGATAGTGATGATTTCATTGAATTCTAAAAAAAAAAAAAAAAAAAGAAATAGATTAAAGAAGATTTTTTGATTTACCAGGGTACTTTTTTTTCCACTTTTTAAAAAAAATATATTAATTCAAGAATATTTTTAATTTTTATAATGTAGTTGTATAAAAACCCCATTCTATCATTAAATACTGAAAAAGTTCTATTGTAAATTTAGAAGAAAATGATGAGAGAGGTACAATTAATCCCTTGGGCTTAATTATCTAGCCTGCTGCAGAAAATGTAGTAGGCTTTTCTTTATCTGTCACTTTAAGATTAATGAAAACCTTTGTCTGCAACTGCTGTTTCTGTTTGAATTAATGAAGTTAAGGTCATAGCCTTCATGATATTTGCATTCATTGAAGGCTGGCATTTTATATAACACAAGATTCATAATTGTTTAAATATACATTCAATGTTAAGGTGTTCTTTACTGCCTAATGTAAATACAAGGATATTATTTTCAGGTTTTTGAATATTCAGGAATTATCTTGAAATTTTAAGATTACAGTTGCTGTTGCTTTTTCTTTGTACATTTATTAATCATTCTCTAAGCTGCACCCTTTTAATTCTGCCCCATGGCGGGGCCCTTGCTGACTGGTCAGTTTTCTAGTTTAAATGAGATTGTATTTAATTTCACATCTTTTTTGCTTTAAAACTTGAAAATCAAACGTTCTATCTGTATCTTTATGTCCTAGAGGCATGTAAAGAAATGTGCAGTGACGATTTTGATCTTATTGTATGTCTTGTAAAATGGGTCCCAGTTCTCTTCAGTTCTTAAGTATTAATAGCCAAAATACATTTATCTATAAATATATTAAAGATAATTAATTGTTACACTGTTGAATTTGATGTTAAGGGAGAAAAGATGACTTTCAAATAATTATTTCATTTGTTGTTAAAATTGTAGGAAGATATGAAAAATAAAGCAAACGTAGAAGAAAAAGAAAAAGAGGAAGAAAAGAAGGAAGGTAATATACATGTGTCACTTTGATGATGAAGAAGGAAAAAGAAAAACTTTGAAATAAATTTTCATGGAATGGGAAGGAACCTTAATATTTAATATTTTTTGGTTGGTTGACAGTGAAGCTATGATGTTGTAATTTGCGTCTGATTGGTAGTCATGACGACAGTTGCCTGCTGTCACCATGTCAGACTACTGAACTGTAGACAACTTCTTTCTGACTGCTTCAACTAAGTACAAAAATGAATGATGCAGAATAAAAAGAATGACACCCCATTGCCTCAATAAATGTAAACGGATCTGAATTGTTCACCAATTTGTCATGATCGATTTACTTATACTTTTGCAGGAGAGAATGTAAAAGGAATTCCACACTTTTGGTTGACAGTGTTCAAAAATGTAGATATGTTGTCAGAAATGGTTCAGGTAAGTGAATAAATTGATCCCTAAATAGTAATGACGGGAAATGAAGCTATGATGTTGTAATTTGCGTCTGACTGGTAGTCATGACGACAGTTGCCTGCTGTCACCATGTCAGACTACCGAACTGTAGACAAAGTAATCATCTGACTGCTTCACACATGCAACCAAAGGCCGTTATTTTGTATATCTGAAAGAAATGATTTCTGTCAAAATAAGTCTGTGCTTTCTGAGAATTTTTTTTACATGATGCTGCATGGTCAATCTACTATGTTTTGTCCATTACAGGAGCATGATGAACCTATTTTACAACATCTACAGGATGTTCAGGTCAAATTTTCTGACACAGACTCTATGGTAAGATCACTACTCCTACTACATAAGAAATTTTTTTTCCAGGTCACTTCGCTTTGTTATCAAGATAAATTTCCTGGAATGCTAAAATGTGTACATGCCTTAACATGCATTTATCCTCCATCTTTTAATCAGAAATCTTTCATTTGATGTAATTCAGGATTTAGAAAATTTAGGTCAAGGGTAAAGGAAAAATGAATATTTGTTGACCTTGTTGAAAATGATTTTTTTTTCTCTCTATTTTTCAGGGATTTACACTAGAATTTCACTTTGAACCCAATGACTATTTCTCAAACACTGTTTTAACAAAGCACTACTCAATGAGATCAGAGCCAGATGAGGAAGATCCATTCTCTTTTGAAGGCCCAGAAATCGTCAAGTGCAAAGGGTAAGGTCCAGAAATCATCAAGTGCAAAGGGTAAGGCCCAGAAATTGTCAAGTGCAAAGGGTAAGGCCCAGAAATTGTCAAGTGCAAAGGGTAAGACCCAGAAATCGTCAAGTGCAAAGGGTAAGGCCCAGAAATTGTCAAGTGCAAAGGGTAAGGCCCAGAAATTGTCAAGTGCAAAGGGTAAGGCCCAGAAATTGTCAAGTGCAAAGGGTAAGGCCCAGAAATTGTCAAGTGCAAAGGGTAAGGCCTAGAAATTGTCAAGTGCAAAGGGTAGGGTAAGGCCGAAATATTTTTGGAATCAGTTGTGAAATGAGGTTTATGCCTTATTACTTAATACATGACATTTCAAAGTTTGCAAACTTATTTCAAACTTTCTGTAAGTGAAATCATTGTGTTCAATAATTGTTGAAGACATTGATGTTGAAAGGCAGTAGAATTCATCAGAAAATTGCTATGAAATTTGTTGTTCTTTTTCAGTTGTGAAATAGATTGGAAGAAAGGTAAAAATGTGACAGTAAAAACAATAAAAAAGAAACAGAAACACAAGGGTAGGGGAACAACTCGGACAGTGACAAAGACAGTACAAAACGATTCCTTCTTCAATTTCTTCAACCCTCCACAAGGTAAGCTATTAAGAAGATTAATGAATTTTATCCAGGGATTTTGAATCCAGTTATTTCCTTACCAAAAGAGTATATGTCAATATGAAGCTTGCATAAAGAATGCCCTGTTTTACAAGAAGCCCTGTTTTTGATTGGCAACAATTTTCATTGTACAAGGCACATGTTTGGTGATCCTAATTGAGATGATGTATTTTTATGTTTTTAGTGCCAGAAGAAGAAGAAGGAGACATGGTAAGTTAAAATTAGCTGCAGTTGTAACATTGGCAGAGACACAACTGGAAATTACATGAAAATACTGTCGACCATCAAATTTTCATAACTGTATGTCAACAAGAAAATTTGTAAAATTTTCTGATGTCTTCACAGGATGAAGATCTTGAAGCACTGTTAGCAGCAGATTTTGAAATTGGACATTTTATAAGGGAAAGGATCGTTCCCCGAGCAGTGTTATATTTCACAGGAGAGGCACTGGAAACAGAAGATGATGTAAGTAAAAAAAAATTAATGATGATGTTTGTAAAAAGAAGTTAAATCCATGATGTATTTTTTTTTTAATACAAAACTTCCAACTTTTAAATAAATTTGAATTTTTTTTTTCAGTTTGATGAAGAGGGCGAAGAAGAGGTAAGATAATACAGTAGAAAATTACCTGCATCCATTTTATTCTTCTTTTGTATTAGATTTTAGTTTTACTTTCACTTTTGAATGACTGGTCCTATTGATTTACTTTCTGTTTGGTTATGACCTTTTGACCTTTGAGTTGGCACTGATTGTTTGACTTGTGTTGATGTTGTAGGGTGAGGGAGAGGAGGGCGATTATGATGAGGACGCCGACCCCGACTATAACCCCGCGGTAAGTTCAAAGGTCATTTCTATGGCCCCCCCAATAACCTAGCCAAGCATGACCAGTAGTTATTGACAGCAGCATGGGGATTGCATTCATTGTGCTCCCTGTTAAGAAATGAATTTTATTAGTAGTTTATGTAAGGAGTTGGTAAAATACTTGACAAAAGGAAAGAGGAGATATAAACGTTAGAATGAGTTATTGGTAAAGGAATTTAACATTGTTTTCTAGATATACAAGATCAAGAGATTTCTAAAAACCTGCATTGCATTTAGTTATGAAACCAGTAGATTGTACAATGAATTATCTAGCAAATACTTTTTCTCTTTTAATGCAGGCTTGAATGAAGGGTAATGGGTTAGTGCATAAAGGGCATATATTGTTCTTGAAACTAGGCAAAACATATTCTGGAATACATGAATTACTCGGTAAAAGGGAAAGGTGGACAATAATAATTCAGTTGTAATATGAAGTCCATGACTTAGAATTCTGATTTGATAAAAGAATTGTGATTATATATCAGGATGGAGTAGATTAGAATTTGACGGGTTAGATAAGAATTTGACATTTGGCAATTAGTATCACTCTCTTGGAAACGAAATGCCCTCAGAGCGTGTTTTAAGGTCTAATGACCCTTTGTTAAGAGAGGTAACTCTCACTTGCTTAAATGACTACATCGTTAAGGTAATGGGCTACTTCTGCCAATTTTGTCCCGCAAATGATTCTGAATTTTTCATTACATATTGGATATCTTTTGGAAAATCATTAGTTTTGGAGCAAAGTTTTAATCAGGGTGAACAGAGGGTTGATGAAATATGAAAGATAATGGGCAGAATTTTACAATTTTTTAGGTAGGAAAAAAACAACAACCAGAAACATTATATTGGGATGAAAGAGTATAAAAGATACTTCTAAGAGAGTTCTGAAAGTTGGTCATGTATTTATGACAGATTGCTTTCCTGTTTTAAGAACATGATATGCCTACATTGTATCTAATGATCCCTAGCAGGGTTTGTGTGATAGAGACCAACTTGTCTGGTAATATGGCCATCATGAATAACGTGGAAATTAGGGGTGGGATTGCTGTTGAATGAGATCTCTTGGTCATGTATTCATAATTTTTGACATGCAAATACAGTGGATTTGGTTTTGTATAAAGTGATGGAAATTATTTTAGTGGAGATGGTAGTGTATATCCAGACAAGTTGTGTCCCATGTTGATAAGTCTGTATTTTGCATGGTCTGAAGAATGAATTGCATGTGGAGTCAAGGTGTATGAATTGAAAAAAAGTATCAAAATGATAATGGACTTCAATGATGTGTAGAATTTTATGTACCACTGCTTCAGTTACTTTGGTTTGGATGATTTCTGGTTTTGTTTGTAGCAACTTCTTTCATGAATATTTTAATTGTGTAGCATGTTTGTAGAGGAAACAGAGAAATTTTTCATAAACATGAATATGATAAATAAGTGTAAAGATAAGTAACAATAAATAGATTTTAAAAAAGAGAGATGCATGAAAATGCCAAGAAAGAAAGGATGTGCATTGATGTGAGCTTTACAGTAACTTCAGTAAATGCAATTCCCTCAATGTTAAGGTGTTGGTTGTTATTGAGTTGAGGAATACTTTTCTCCTAATGTTCAATTATTGTGATGTTTTGTGGTGCTAAGGTATTTAATAGATAATAATAATAGATATAAATTCTATTTTTTTCTTTTTTTTTCCAGAGTGATCCCAACAAACCAGCTGAATGCAAGCAACAATGATAAATTCTTACTAGTGACAATTTATTTTTACCATTTTCTGAAGGCTTCTTGGGTTATTTGTGGAAGCAAGGCAGAGAGTTACTGTGCGAGAATCTCTACCCCATTTAGATCTAGTGCAATTGGATAAATTATATTTCAGTCAGGGAAATTAAAAAAGATAAACCTGTTATGTATTTCCAGTTAATGCTAAGTTTTGTTTTTGTTTTAAATTAAAAATGCTGTAGATATATTGCTGTAATTCAGGTGAAATTTAGGTCCATCAGGAACCTTAACTCTTACATGCTCAAGATGTCAAATGCTAGTAGCGCTTACCTTCCATGTTTGTCAGGAAGAAATTTTATAGCACAAAGACGCACAACATTCTTTCCCCCTTACGTTTGTGCTTTTTTCATCAAATGAGTGAAACATGTTGATATATATTTTTCTGCTTTGTTCATGATGAGTTCTAAAATCCCCCGGATGTATACATGTATGAATATAATGTATGATAATATAAATCTGTGATGATCAACGTCAGATTCCATAATTAGTCAACTTATTTCACAAAGATGCATGTTAATGTTATTGTCTTAAGAAAATAAAGAAAATCTACTGTTTGTAAATATAATGTGTTGTTAATTTGAATATTGCGTAGTGGGTTTTATATGGATTTTATGCTAGTAATTGAAATAATTTCACTTTGAAGTGCGTTTGTTATTTGAATGGAGCTAAATATACAAATTCTTCTCAAGGTGAAAAACTTGTAGATCTCATAATGCCACGAATTAATATCAAAGTTACAGATGCATTATAATTTTGGGTCACATACTTGATGGTAATGTCGAATTAGGAATAAAATTGGAATGGAACGTCTAATGAAAAACTGCATTTTTCAGTAAGGGTATTGTGCCATGTTATGACTGCACGATAGTGGTTCATATTGAGCACTGTGCGGAAAATTCTAACATTGCAATAATGCAAATGAAGTGAAAAAAAACCTCCGGGAACAATTTTGGATGGAAAAAAGACACTCTATGAATGATTCATAATAAGTGATATAATAAATGAATAAAATTGTGAATGTATTGATCAGTATTTAGGCCTGGTCATTTAATTTATAACATATGCATGTAGTATGAAAAGTATATTACCCTTCATTTTTGGGCGGAACCTTATAATCCGAGAGGGATGATGTCATGCACCTCATTATGTTGTAAGATTTTGAAAAATGATTTTCAGATTTCTTGTAAGTCTTTATTAATTAAACATTGCGTGGGTGTTCATTTATTTCGGTCTTTGAAATTTACTGAATGCATACTAATTTGTCAGCTTACTAAGAGTTGGTATGAATTAAACGGAGTCCAACATGACTTATTAACCCAACAAATATTTTATCGATGACTGTATTTTTTCAATGGACGAAGCTTTCTTTCCAATTTCAAAGCTCCTCACAGACGATACCGTTCTCTTGAACTGAAACAAAACGATGTTCCTAAGTGAACCCCGATATCTTATGTTTAATAGACAAAAATTGACGACGCCATGCCAATACCGCACTCCCTTCGCCGCGAAACGACAACCCCAGACAGGAATGGCGGATCTGGGGGGATTTTGTTATACTTGAAAGTTGAACAATACGAATTTAATTGTTTTATCTTAAGCATGTCTTTTGAAGATGGCTGCGTGCATGCGAGGATCACCCGTTGACTAGGACCCGTTTAATAAATTCTCGTGTTTTCGATTATAAAGGGGAAACATGAAAAACCGGTGTGACCCCCTCCTTGACCATCGGAATAAGATGATGAGTGATCGCGATAAGAAATACCGAGGAAGTTGTGCAATTTGTTATGTCTGTAAGGTGCAATTGTTCCTTTTCCTCATATCTTGTCAGCTACTAAATGTTTCATTAAGTTATTTCCTGAATGAGAGATTGCTCATATATATTTTTTGTTTCAAATTGGAATCTCAAGGTAGTTGGATATACTAATGCCTTAAGCATGCCCCAGGCATCAGATAAAATTCATATACTCTAGTCTAAGTAATGTATTTTCACTCTTCCACAATGCACACATATATTTCCACATATATATTTATAAGTTTGTGTCACATTCTCTACTTCATAAAGAAGAATTTAAACATCATTTTGGCATTAATATGAGAGAGAAAAAGAATTCTATTTAGATTCTCATGTTTTTCCGGGTATATTGGCTTCTTGTTGAAGACAGAGACCGTTTGTCTATCTGCAGAAGTTATATAATGATAAATTTAAGTATCTCTTTTTAAAATTATATTAATTGAGTAGATGTTTCATACTTGAGATGTAGACTTCGTGAAATTTCTACTTTGGGGTCTTAATCAGAAACCTGTCATGAAAAACACCAAAACGTGAGATTCTTTGAAAATTCCCAAGCGCCTCTGCCACTGGTCCGCTGGTATCGGGAATATTTCCGCTGGTGTTGGGGCAGTTTTATTTCCTTATTCGTTTTTTTAGCTCTACTGGTCAGAGACCAGAAGAGCTTATGCGATAGTAATGCGTCCGTCGTCCGTCCGTCTGTCTGTCTGTCCGTCTGTAAACAATTTTTCAAAATGCTACTCCTCCTACAGTTTTGGTCTGATTTCAGTATAACTTGGCACACAAGTAGACTACACTAAGATACATAAATCTGTATATCGGTTTTTGATTTCGATGAACGGTGTTGCCGTGGTTACTAAAAATAGAAATTTCTGTGAAATTCTTTCAAAATGCTACTTCTCCTACAGTTTTGGTCTGATTTCAATATAACTTGGCACACAAGTAGACTACACTAAGATACATAATTCTGTGTATCGGTTTTTGATTTCGATGAACGGTGTTGTCGTGGTTACTAAAAATAGAAATTTCTGTGAAATTCATTCAAAATACTACTCCTCCTACAGTTTTGGTCTGATTTCAATATAACTTGGCACACAAGTAGACTACACTAAGATACATAAATCTGTGTATCGGTTTTTGATTTCGATGAACGGTGTTGTCGTGGTTACTATAAAGAGAAATTTCTGTGAAATACTTTTAAAATGCTACTCATGCTACGGATTTGGTCTGATTTCAATGTAACTTGGCAACAAGTAAACTACACTAACCTACATGTTTCTCTGTATCGGTTTTTAATTTCGATGAACGGTGTTGCTGTGGTTACTAAAAATAGAAATTTCTGTGAAATTCTTTCAAAATGCTACTCCTCCTGCAGTTTTGGTCTGATTTCAATATAACTTGGCACACAAGTAGACTACACTAAGATACATAATTCTGTGTATCGGTTTTTGATTTCGATGAACGGTGTTGCCGTGGTTACTAAAAATAGAAATTTCTGTGAAATTCTTTCAAAATGCTACTCCTCCTACAGTTTTGGTCTGATTTCAATATAACTTGACACACAAGTAGAACACACTAAGGTACATAAATCTATTTATCATTTTTTGATTTCGATGAACTGTGTTGACGTGGTTCTAAAAATAGAAATTTCTGTGAAATTCTTTCAAAATGCTACTCCTCCTACAGTTTTGGTCTGATTTCAATGTAACTTGGCACACAAGTAGACTACACTAAGATATAATTCTGTATATCGGTTTTTGATTTCGATGAACGGTGTTGCTGTGGTTACTAGAAATAGAAATTTCTGTGAAATTATTTCAAAATGCTACACCTCCTACAGTTTTGGTCTGATTTCAATATAACTTGGCACACAAGTAGACTACACTAAGGTACATAATTCTGTGTATAGTTTTTCACTTCAGTGAACGGTGTTGTTGCCACGGTTACTAAAAATAGAAATTTCTGTTTAATACTCTCAAAATGCTACTCCAAATACAGTTTTAGTCTGATTATAATGTAATGTGGCATGCAAGTAGACTACACTAAAACATAAAGAGACTTAATCAAGGATCATTTTTCTATTAATTGCTGTTGAAAAGTTTCAATTCCCAACTGCCTAAGTACTTTTCTCTTCTTTTGCTATAAGTACAAACCAGTAGAGCTTCAGTCTCGACAGAGACTTCTGGTTTCTTTCAAACCTTAGCGCCCGACCCCTAACACTCGAACCTGACTCTCGCCATAGCAAGTTACATTTACCACTTCAAATTCTATATCATTAGACTAAGAATGCAAAACGTGTTCAGTTTTGGTCGCTGGAGAAGTTTTTATTCAGTTGAATTATTGTTCTCACTTTTTGACATTTTCTAAATATTTCCAGCTGAGTTTCTCCGAAATTAATCAACGTTAATTGTGTTTTGCAGCGGACATCGAGCAGTAGGAATACTCGTCACCAAAATGGAGGATTATCTGTTTTTACTTTGATGTGGGCAAAGATCACAGAAAAAGAAGACCCAAAAAGTCTTTAGCACAGTCTTTGGCAAAGCCACGGAAATGCTTGACACCTTCATCTTCCTAGGAATCGGAATGTGACCAAAGGTCATGACCCTTTGACCTTGTACACTTGTAAGTGTTTTGTCCTACATTGCTAAGATCACTTTACCGTGCAAATTTTCGCACGTTTAGCGTCTGTTGACATAACTTTCTTTGATCGTCCTATTTGTTTTTTGTCCTTTGACAGTTTATATGACGAACAAAAAAGAGTTACATCTTATATGCTGCTTTTCAAATAGAATTTTCCAATGTATACTGATATGATTTTGTGATTTTCTCATGTAAAATTATTTTTAGAAAAATTAACATTATGTAAGAAATGTAACGTGTTGATAATTTAACAAAGCGTAAATCCAGCTATGGACATACACACAATAAAATATTATTGAATAAGATGATTGAACTGTGGATTTTTACATATCGGTTCTTAAATTCTTTTTTTTTTTTGTTGTTGTATATAGGAATTATGCAGACAATTACCTTTATTTGGAGGATGACAAATGATAATAGTTTTGGTCGACGGGTACCAAAAGTTCCGGAATTAGACAGGAGATAGCTGAGAAATTTGTCATCGATTGTGGTAAAAAAAATTTTATTAGGAACACAGGGTTACTCATGCAACGCAGGTCACTTTACCGAGATAACAATTATAATTAGCATATGACATTAATTTAGTGTAAATTAATCAGCACTTGCATGAAGTATGAGATAAGTTTTGTTTTATTTTTTGATTTATTATTATTATTTGTTGTTTGTTTGTTTTTCTAGTAATCATATAGAACATTAATCTAACAACCAAGCTCTATGATAAACGTGATGACTTTAACTTTACAATCATCATCTTCCCTTACTTTTGCAGCAATATACCTTCATCACTTGCATACTGAGTTTATATACTAGTATCTCGTTCATCCGATACGCAAGAGAAAGCTCTACGTAACAATTTCTAAAACGAGGTAAATTATTGACAAACAAGTTGATGAAACAAGAATATCAGCAGTCTCGCTTAAAGTCAACATTTCGTAAGTTTTATGGTCGATACAATGACCTTGTAAGTAAATACAATTTATCATAGAGTCAAATGCTGACTGACGTTTTTCATACTTTATGTAAGTCCATTACTTATACACTGAATTGACGACGGATTTTACCGTTACTAGTATTTCCCGATCATGACACGGAGCACACGGCGGGTGTGACCGGTAGGCAGGGGATGCTTACTCCTCCATGCCACCTGATCCCACCTCTGATGTTTTGGAGGTCCGTGTTTGCTCTGCTCCCATTTGGTATTGTTTTATGGACTTTTGATCTTGAATACTGTTCGTTATAAGAGAAAAGTATTGCCGATGAAAACAAAAGAACGAATTAAATTTCGTAACATTTCGTAATCAAGTTAAAAGTACAATTTTATAGAGTAAATAATAAGTTAAAATAAGTTTCGCTTTTCAATCTTTTCAAATTTTTGAAATGGTTTATTAAACGCTTAGATTGACGTTAATTTTTTATTGCGTGAAGGCAAATAATACTTTAAGGGACCACCTAAGTCATACAATGATATCAGGATTCTATCTTACAGATGATATCAATAAGCGAACTTCAACTTTTAAATAAGAAACCGCAAAAGAATTCGACTTAAATGTTAAATAGGTCCCACCATGATTTCATTTGATTAATCGCATACCCGTGTAAGCGTGCTTCTTGACGTGATATATAATGGTAAATATTTTTTTCATCATTAATTACATTTTTTTTTAGAGAAGAAGAAACACAAAGACCGTAATATTTAACCCATGAAAAAGACCCAAACACGCATATTTTGAATCCCATGGCTTCCAAAAATAATTCTTCAAAAATCTAATCTTTAATTTAAAACGTCACGGCGTGCATCAGGACTGATTAAAATAACTTATGAAGAGGAGTATTGTTTATAAATACTTACTTATCAAATATGTAATAATTTAAAATATCATTGACCTATTCATAACGCGACAATAAAGGTTGGAACTTCAAACAAGAAATAGATACAAGTCCTGTTTTGGCAAATTATCCCTTCCATTTATAATTAGTCATGCCTAGCTCGTATATCGACTACTATCTTAGCCAACTGTCTGAGTGGATCGTGTTGGGATAAATTGTACTGTACTGCACTTAAAAGTCATTGTTTTGGATAACATATCTGTTATACTTCCGCCCACTTTTTCAACCCGAAACTACAGAAACGAACATCCCTCAAAAATCCGAGCTCTTCGCTGTCACGTAGCCTTTGTTTTTCAATCAAAAGTTCCGTAAGTAAATCCTGCTGTGGAAACACCTTTTTAAAAAATGAGAATACAGTTACTGCGCCACACACCTAGAAATTTCATTCTTGGTGGGCATCTTTTTTATTTTCAATTATTATTTTTTTTACATTTATCATTGTGGGAACAATTGTAGGTCATGGTCGTGGTCTATAGTAGTAATTTGTAAATTACGGTAATTTGGC
The DNA here is from genome assembly GCF_032062105.1 of Saccostrea cuccullata. NCBI lineage: Eukaryota > Metazoa > Mollusca > Bivalvia > Ostreida > Ostreidae > Saccostrea > Saccostrea cuccullata. Next base: position 37,202 of record NW_026940774.1, read on the forward strand.
AATAATTTACCGATACCAATCACATGAGGTTTACCAAATATAAATTACAGTGTCGATAGAAAAACAGAAAAAAAATCTTTTGACTACGTGATGACCGTGGTTGTTCTACTTACCAGGGGTATTCCTCAAATTTAAGAGAAACTTTCATTTTTTGTGTAAAAAATTGGATTTATCTGCTTCAAATATATTGTTCTAGAGGAATATTTACTAGTATATAATTTATATTTAGATGTGATGTATTCCTCCAAATAACCCAATTTTGAACCTAGTCCAAAATAGTAACAAAACAGAACATAAAAATTGCACAAAACAAAGGAAACGAGCAAACAAATATAATAATTGCTCATTTGAATGTAAATTTTTGATGTCTATAAGCATAAATCCCTTCAATTTAGTCGTTAAATACTGAAAAAAATATGAGAATGTCGCTCTAATTATTCATAGGTTCAATGATGATTTATTATTTAAAAATATGTTTTGAAAAAAAGAACAACTTCCTATTGCCGTAACCAAATTAGAAATTTCAAGGTTTTGTACACTTCTTAATACATATACGTGTATTTAGAACTTTTTGCACAAAACAAAGGAAACGAACGAACAAATATTTCATTTAATGTAAATTTTTGAGCAAACACTTTAGATTATATGATTTATTATAATTCATCGTAACGACTGCTTCGAGCAAACACTTTAGTTATACCGAGTACATGTATATTAAAACCTTTAGTCCTCTTAACGTATTCCTTTGATTAAAAATATGTTGTCAGTATACATGTATATAAAATTGATGTATAATAATACTTGTTTTAATGACTAAAGCTTCTATAATTTTATATAATTTATATACATGTAACACAAGTGACTGCTTGTATGTGTTACTTATTAAAATAAAAATATTGATGTATAATTTGAAATTAAATTTTACAAAAAAGGACTTTGCAACCTACTTAAATACACCCCCGTACCAACAACTGTTCTTGAAGAGTACAAAAATATCGTACCAATCCGCAGTGTACAATATATTGGTTACGTAAATTCCGTGCAGTCATTATCATATATTCATCTGGCTATTTACACTAATTTAATGATAAAATTTGTCAAACATCTCAAAACTGATTATAACAAACACAGCTTATTCACAAAGTTCTAAAACCCAACTTTAGTTAAAATTGAAAAGGAAATTGTTTATCGACTTGCACGCAAAAAGTAATAATGACTTTTGAATTTTCTTTATTAATAAATGGTAAGAAGTACATTTCATCCAAGTTTCAAGAAAGAAATAACACATATTTATTAAATAAGGGTTGCAGTAAAACGTTGACATTATATGGTTGTTATGAGCAATTTTGTCGATTATATTTTTACAATGATATATATTTGTCCATAATGTAAAGGAAGCCCTCAGTTATATTGAATGGATCATAAATCTTTTACAGTTTATGCAAACAAAACAACTGGTTCTATTTCCAGTCGTGTTTATCAGATTATCTAAATATGTAATTTGAATTAGATTGACAACCGATTTTGAGATATGAAAGTTAATTTTTATTTGCCTTTGATGCATAGAGATTAATATCTTTTAGCCAGATTTAATTGATTAAGCCCAACGACATCGCGATGAAAAAAGGCGAAAAATATTAGAGCCCCTTTTTCTATTCTGAAAAAATGAAACCCGAAATCTTTATCCTCATTAAATGTTAAACATGCGGAATGAATCAATTAAAGAAAACAAGTAAGAAATGTATATTTTCGTTCATTTTTCTGGTGCGATTTATTAACAGGGAGTGCTAAAATATTTGGCCCACAAGTAAATTAATTAATTGAAGGCTGTGGTTTTGCATTCCATTCACAATACTTAGTAAACTACGGAAAAAATCTCCATTCAATTTCACGTATGGCAATTTTTTTTGCTTCATGCAATCAAGTACAATTCTTGTAACCATACAATAAATGAATACAAAAATCAGATTTCTAAATAAGACCACAAGCCGTCCCCAATTTTTGTTCGGTATTTGTCAAGTCACGATGCAGATTTTTTTGGCGAAAAACGGACGGTTGGAACATTCATCTTTACCAAAACCATTAAACGCGTACCTGTCGCCGAAGTTGTCCGTTATAAATGACTTTTGTCGTTAATTTTCAGCTCGTGTGGGTCATATTTTAATGATTCCCCCGGCTCATTTCTCTTTATCTCTCCGCATTACGCTTCCATCCTACACTTTGATCTTAGGGGTACGGTAATGTACTCTCTACCGAAATTAAGAAATTTGATGACGGCGTTTTTCATGAAAGATATTGTCAACGGGGGTATTTTCCTTCGGAAGAACTCCCGCCAAGAAAATATAAGTCGCCTGTTAACAAATTGATGGAAAAATTTAATTACAATATTGCAAAAACTTTTTGTCAATAAAGGCCCATTGTTCAGAAATATTTTCATCTCAATTTTAATATGTTAATCCGCTTTGATTAAAACATAAACACAAAACAAATATCCGTTGCTTATCTTTACTTTGTGTCTACTACAAAAGGAATTCTCTTTCAAAAGTTGACAATTCTGGAATCAAATTGGTGGCGGTATCAAAGAGAATCGAGCATACAGAATGATTACGTGATTAATATTGGAGCTCCATCATCTACCCACCTCTATATCGAATTTCTTTACAACATTTTATTACTCAATTTAGAACCATGACTTGTTAGAAGTCAACAAAACAGGCCATGCAGTAGGTTAAACACACAAATCCACCCCATACAAAGTATTACACCGTTATAATAGGTTTGGTGACAAGCCGACTTTCGAAGAGTAACACACTTTGAAAGATATATAATGTAATTGATACATATGTAATATCTAACGGAGTATAAAACATAGAAAAGCTTCTCGTCACGTAATGTAACGTGGAAAAGTTGAGGATATCCTATACCTTCTGAGAATTAGTTATCGGAATGAAACATATGGAGATAACGGACGGTATTCAAGATCAAAAGTCCATAAAACAATACAAAATAGGAGCAGAGCAAACACGGACATCTGAAATATCAGAGGTGGGATCAGGTGCCATGGAGGAAATGAATTGCTTGTTTGAAAAAATTCAATTCAATTCCTTACTATATTTTAAAGTTACTCTCTAAGCAACTATTCCATATTGCTTGATCTACTTTTCTTATTCTATAGTTTTCTAATTTTCGGGTTGGTGGTGGGTAGGTGGATTGTGGATTTAAATTTTCTGGAAGGGTGTAAAAGTGCATTTTATCCAATATAACACAACGACTTGGATAGGATCCCCTCTGTAGCTTACACAACCTTTAGCTATAATGATGTTCTCATCTGCAGTCGTCAAATTTTCGTCGTTAATAAACGTTGTAACATTTTAAATTTTTATCTTTTACTCAGCTTAGTTTAGATCAATTATTATAGACAAAAAGGATTGATCGATTGTATGTTGTTTTACGTCCTATCGGAGAATTTTCACTCATGTACAAGACTTCATCATTTTACCGTGGAAGTCTTTAGATTTATAGAATTTAGTAGGCATTTAGGGCTATTAAGCACTGAGAGATTTTTATTGTGCCAAACGCCTACCGCAACACAGGGCCTCTGTTTTGAGGTCTCATCTAAGGAGACATAGAGATGCAAATATTTTGAATTTCATATTCTTGATCCCCTGGGGACCAGAACAATCTAAATTCTTGAGTTTGAAATAAAAGATCCACAGAGTCTGACACAACAGCCGCCAAACCTTGTGATAAAAGTGATGTCTTTATCTTCAATCGTCAACTTCCCTTGATTATGTAGCATTATATCCTCATCACATGCATTTTTACTAGATTATCTCTCAACTGAGCGTGTTTTACGTATGAATTATTTCTAAAATGAGGTAAATTATTGAAAAAAGAAGTTGATGAAACACAAACATCATCAATGTCATCATTTTGTAAGTTCTATGGTCCATGCAATGGTATTGTCAGCAAATACAATCTATCATTAATGTAAGTCAATTGCTGACAGTTTTTTTCGTCTTAGAATTCTTAAGACTATTGTTTGTTGTACTCGACATAAGTTTAACGAAAATATGCAAGAACGTTAACAATGGTAGAGGATTCCTGAAATAGTATTGAGGATTAAGTCAAGAATCAAAGTTTAAAATCATGCCTTTTTGAAGTTTTTTGTGAGGTTGAAAACTGAAGTAACTTGTTTTTCGGTAATCTGTGATTTGAGATATTAATCACATTCGGAAATAAGAAACCTCCACAACCCAGAGAATTAATTGCCTCCCTCGCATTTTGCAAATTTAGAGTTGTGTTGATTGATTTAACCTGCGCAATAAAATGGCCCACTTTCAAGTGGATTTTTTAAAAAGTGTGTCTCCGGTTTCTTCCTTGATTATATGTTTTTATCATGCCTGGAACTTTTAGTATTAAGCCTAGTTGATGTTTTGATGTGCATCTCCAACATGTAAATTGCTTACACTTCCTTTTCTAATTTCTTTCTTTGAGATATTATCTGCTTCCTTCATTAATCCGTTTTATTTAGAAACTTTTTCTCTCGTAATCACGATCAAATGTTTATTAATAACCAGGATAGAAAGCCAAAAGTGCACCTTATTAACGAAAAAAAAATGCTAGGAGCCAATGAAAGAATATACATTTGTAGAAACGAAAAGTCAAATATAGTCAAAGTTATATTATTTTTGAAAAAAAAAATTATATATAGAAAAAAACTAGATAATACCGCCGGTAACATGAAATGCACCGAGGAGAAAAAGCTGACGCCTGATACAGTGTATGATAGTTCGAACACTCAGTAAGTGCATTCACTAAATAGCTGCAATGTAGTAGCTATTGTTTTCTCCACTCATCGCTTCAGATATTCAAATTGATATACGTTTATTTGAAAAGAATGTCTTGTCACAGTTGAAACTAACTGCATTCGGTTAGATAGCTCTCAGTTGATTCGATACGAAAGAGTATTCTTTACGTATGAACAATTTTTAAAACGAGGTAAGTTATTGACAAACAAGATGCTGAAAACAAGAATATCAGCAGTTTCATATAAAGTAATCATTTCGTAAGTTCTATGGTAGATACAATGACCTCAGCAAATACAATTTATCATTAAGTCAAATGCTAACTGACGTCTTTCCGACATACCAATTGTTGGGCTATCATATAAACACTGAATTGTCGACGGATTTTCCATTATTTCCCGATCATGACACGGAGCACACGGCGGTGTGACCGGTCGGCAGGGGATGCTCACTCCTCCATGGTACCTGACTCTGATGTTTTGGAGGTCCGTGTTTTCTCTGCTCCCATGGATTTTGTATTGTTTGATTGACTTTTGGACTTGAATACTGTTCGTTATCTACATATATTTCATTTGTGACATCTGAAGTTAAGTTTTGTTACACGCAATGAAATCGTAATTGTGATAAAATTAATTTAAAATTATTTGAGTTCAGTCTTTCAAAATACCTCTTTTTGCTTTATTAATTAAACATTTTTGTTAGATCAAAGGTTAAGTTTCTACATTACTTCTATACAAAATATGAGTTTATAGGGCGCCGAATTGACACTTTGCAGTTTTATCTGGAACAGCATTTAGTACTTATTTCTAAACATTTCTATAAAATTAGCATAAAGTACAATGTACATTTTTGAAAAAAAAAACATCAATAACATACTAAAGTTTCACAGTAAAGCAAATGTAACTCTGTAAGAGGGCATAAACCTTGGGGCCATGGAGATTCCAGAGGTGGGATCAGATTCCTAGTAGTAGAAAGCATCCCCTGTTGACTGTTACGGTTCACACTCTCAGTCAGTTCTATATATACGATATATTCGTAGATCAGGTAGATAAAACATTTTGTAGTCATATTTAGTTTAAGAACAACGGCCAAGTAATTGGTATGAAACAAGTCAGTTAAAACACAACCCAATGATAAATTATAAAAAGGAAACCGTTTCCTAAAACTAAAGAAAAATATATATTAAGGCAGTTATTGGGTCTATGCCCTGACTTAATTCCTAAATCTGTCATTGAAATATAATCAAGTTGGTTTTCTCGATTTTCTCTATGAGATTAAGGTATATCCACTCACCTATGATGTCATAGGTGTTTGCAAAAACTGTTTTTAGTTTAAATTAATACCTGATACAACAATATCTTTTGGAGGAATGTTTTTCAATAGGTGTACTGATAAATATTGGAAAGTAAAAGAGTTTTTAAAATGCATATTTTCTTTATTTAGTCAATTATTCAATCTTTAAAAAATGCTGACAAGGGCAATGACTCCTTCTCAGGTTTGCATTTGCTTTATTGTACTTCTAATGTAAAATAGTTTCCCTGATAATCACAGTTCAAAAGTATCTTAAAAGTAGGAAGTATTTAAGAACATTTAGCTTCAGAATTATGCATTTTAACCAGTTTTAACATATTTTTCCTATTACTGTTTACAAAAAATGTGCGATTTTTTTGTTGACATATACTTCGTTTATTTATGTCTCCCATCTTAAATAATATGCGACCTATATATTTTTTGCAATGATTGAAAAAAAAGAATTATATTATATTACATGAAAATGAATGCAGTGTTTGTACTTTGAACCATTAGAATTGTGAGGGTGGAAAGACTTTAAGCCACTATCTTCGCTCAGAATTGTCGCCAAATAAATTCTATTGCTGAATTAAAAATGGGAAAAAAACCCACCTAACTACCCTTTTTTCCCAACGTATTGATAAATGGATTTTGATAATGATTAGGTTATTTTCCTCTGTAATTTGATTATTTCAGATAATCCTTTTTCATATGTCAAATGCTACACGTGAACATGTAAAGCAAAAATATGAATCAAATTATGAACACAATAATACTCCTGAGTCCTTTATAAAGTTAAGGCAGGTCCATACTTTTACGGATCCGGTTTTAATTTTACACACCAATATAAAATTTGATTATCCTTGTCTATTGAAATAAAATCTTTTTTGATGATTAAAAAAAATGTAACAAGTATATATTTGTTTATGTTAGTGTCACTGTGCACACAAAGCATTTAATGTACATTATTTATAGGAATAACCACTTTGCACTCTGTCCATAAGATCTATATGTAATTTAGTACATACACAGACAGAGAATTCTTAATTGCCGTTATGGACCTAAAGCATTTTAATTTTTTTTTAAAGTGGTTCTTGAGAAGAAGATTTTTTAAAAATGTCATTAATTTTTCACTAACAAACTTACTTGAGATCTATTTATCTTTAATTTTTAGCCTATATCATCTTTTTAAATTTACTTTTTTATAAGTTTTGCGAAGAACGATTGAAAAAAAATAGATATTCCAAAAATGGGGGTATAGGTGTTCAAAAGGCTGTTTTGTAAAATTTTTCTGGTCAACCATAATAAAGTATGTTTTTTTGCTAACCTTAGATATAATTCTAAATAATTGTAAAGAAAAAATAGCATATAAACATACAAGATTTTGAGGAATATTTAAATTAAAGATATTTTTAGCTTTTTCTCTGAAAGATTTTGACAGAATCAACATCAATTTTTTAGTGTTTTCAAATAGAAATTTCAAATATTTTCTTGACAAATGAATATTTATGATTTTCCTTAGTTTTAACCATAATTGGATGGGATTTGGTACATAGCTAAATAGAATATGATGTTACACTTCTATATGTTGAATTTTGGCTGTTGAATTCTTAGAGGTATATACTCCGAGACATGTTGCATGAAAATTAACCTGAAAAGATATGTTTTTTATGGGTGTTTTTGTTAGATTATGACTTATTCAAGATTTTCAAATTGAAAAATAAACAGTTTGACAGAAAATTCTGAAAGTACGGACCTACCTTAAATAAACGAATCATTTATTCCAGGTAAACGAAAATTGATCTTTGCAACCATATTATTGTGAAAGACAATCATTAAAGGCTGAGAAATACAAAGAGTATAATTTTTTGAACTGATTTTAAACATTCCTTATAATTATTTTGTTTTGGACAACACCCTTCAGATATCAAGGCGTTGGGGACTTTTGCCGTCCATATAAAGCAAGGGTTACCCTTTTAAGCGGGGCGCGCCGTCTTCTTACCTCAAAGCACCCAGAATTCCATATTGGATATCAGAGAAAGGACCTTGATGAAAGTAATTTGTTCCCTTTGAAATGAGGATAATAGATGTTTCATTTTTCCAACAGTTTATTTTTCATTTATCAAACAAGCATATCCATTTCAAAGTACAATATTTGGTGCCATACGATACTTTTCACTTAATTTTCCAGCATTTAAGAATTCGGTAGAGAACGTATTGCATGATAAGAGATAGTTTGGGAACCTAATATAATAGCATTTTAATAAATTGCATAATTTTCTATCTCAAAAATTTCAAATGAAATTTTCTTTTAATATAGATAGCAAATTTAAAACATCATCAGTGACTGAAAAAAGTGATACTTAATCCACATATAAAGAAATGGGAGAGTACATTTTAACTCATCGATTTCATAATAAAAGTACACTTTATGATATTTATTTCACATATAATAGTACAAACTCATGATGATTGTTAATTTTCTCTCAGATAAAAAAAAATCTACATTTGACATAAAAATCAAATATAAACAAACAATGGAAGTTTATCAATCATAGATTAAATTGGCATAAAAATTACATATTTATATATAACATATGTACAGAGAATTTTAAAGCATGCATGTACATTACCCGTCTACATTTTATGTATACGGTTTACAAATATTGCACATCATATCAAATATGTGTAACAGTTGATTTTCCTGATATTGTCATATTTATGTTTATGTAATAACAAGCAAATGCATGCACACAATTTATATTCAGAATTTCATTTACGAGACACATTTTTGACAATCAAAATTTAAAGTCAGAGTTTGCATAAGTATATCCCATAGTGAAATTGAGCAATGAATGATGTTCATTTAAAAAAGTATAAAGCGTGTTTTATTTGGTCTTTTAAAACTGCCCATGTATTGTCAATTTAGTCAGAGGATGCTTAGAAAAATAATGCACTGAGAAAGAATTAAATATGTAGAGATCACAAACAGATTCGAGCTGAAGAAAATCCATTAAACGATACAATTTAGAAGCGGAGCAAACACGGACCTCCAATCCATCAGAGGTGGGATCTGGTGTCATGAAAAGACTTTTCAATTTCTTTATTTACTTCTGCTTGAGTTATTTTTGGAGAGACTTTTTCAAATCCACTTTTCCTCACTCAGTAACCTCTCTACTGTATGTTACTTAGTAACATTAAATGTTTAATTTATTTAAAAAGAACGTATGAAATGATGTGATACAATATTGATTGCAAAACGATGATTAATATTATTTAAAAAAAGGTTTTAATTTAGTTTAGAAATGTCTGATATATATACATTTTCAATAAAAACATGAAAACTCAGAAAATTAAATAACAAATAATAATAAATATACAGAATTGACGAAAAATTATTGACATAATCGCCGACTCTTGGAATGAAATTCCTTATATACAAACAAAAGCACATTTCATGAATATTTTTCAACAGGGCAAACCAATATAACTATAACTAAAAAATTAATATTTTATTAACTTTTAGAAGAATATCCATATCTTCAACGTGTTTGCAATATTAATGCTGACATCAACATCAGTTGAAAACTTTCGGTTCCTTCTTGTTGGATAAGTTGGATAATCCACAATGTTGCCTTTAATACATATAAACTGTTTGTGTCTCAATACTGCTATTACCTACTATGGTTTTTTTTCTCAAGTTTTCTGTTTTCTGTAGAAAGGAACATCATCAGAATTAGAAATTATATTTCGTTGACAAACAGATGTTAGTGAATATAATTATAAATTGCTGAATAATATTCTATGTTGTAATTCTTTTTTACAAAAATGTAAATAAAGAGAAAATGCAAAATGTGAGTTTTGTGGAAATGAAAATAAAGATATCAAGCATCTTATTTTTGATCGGGATAATGTAAAACGTGTATGGAAAAAGTTGAATATTGTTATGAACTATGTTTTGCAATGGAAAGATACCGTTATAGGATTCTACTTGGAAATAAATTCAAGAATTCTCTTTTATAATATAATACTATAATATCATATTTGGCACATAAAATATATAAATTTGAAATGAAAAGCAGAATAGAAAATATTATACAAGAGAAGTCCATGTTAGAGAAATTCATTAGAGGTTCATTAGAAAAAGATATAGAATTCATGTTAAAATTTTCAAAAAATGTTTAAAGTCCCAGTTAAACTTCTAACAAATTTGTTATAATAAACTTATGGTTTGTTATGTTTGCTTTTATAGTGCTGGTTATCCTAAATACCAGGGTTAACTGGCAATTGCACTAGTCAAATTCTACCGCAATTTATTAAGAATACAAAAATATGTACCTTTTTCTTATCTTATTTTTTCTTTTTCGGCCTTTTCGACATCTTTTACCCCTCGATTTTCTACATTTTCTTCCTTTTCTCCTGTCCCATTTCTAGTGAAAAGTGAATGTCATTATGTCATTGATACTTTATTTTAATATTTAATTGAATCGTGTGCATCATTTCTGGACCAAATATACATAAAAAACTGGACCAAATACACATAAAAAACAACACAAACCTTAATTCTTTTTACCCATCGCTTTTGCCATTTCGCAGCCAGACAGTTATCCAAGAACAAAAACCTTTGCGTAACAGTGTCTTCATATCCAATGAGCAGATATGTACGATCTCTGACCAGCCTTGGGCAGACACACGTGGAATTGGTCCATAGATCGACTGTAGTATTCACCTTGATGTGGACTTTGCTCTCCTTCAGTACTTTCAGGACTTCGATTCTAGTGACAGTGTTAGCATTGTTGATGACACCTTGTTGTTTGATTTTCCCTTGAATTGCTAAAAGAAAACAATAATACAGATAAAAATGTGAAAAGTTTTGTTAGGCAGGAAAAATATACATGTATGTGCATTTTGATATTGAAATATAATCATTATATGCACAGTGGGGTAAGTACTAAAGCAGTAAGATCAAAAGAAAAGTAAGACCTCCTCAGCCGCATAATCTTGAAGATTTTAAAACAATTGATAGTTGGTGGCTAGACTTTAAAGCTTATTTGTCAATTTTTCGCTAAAACTCTTGAATTTAAATCCCTAGTGTTAAAATCATATTGATGATTATTTCCCAGGTCTCTCAAGGGGTCGCGTTCACACGAGCATTGGGATTCCACTAAATTCCCTCTGATTTTATCGTGGGGAGAAAACATTGCGTATCTCTAATCATTATTGATCATTGGTTCATAATGTCTTTTCAGAAAAGGGAAAGCGGTTTAAGGACAATGTTGATGTTAAATATTTGTGTGACTTGGCTAAACTCAAATACATCAAAAATGTGAATTAGAGAAAGAGCCATTGTGACTGTAAACCTTATTTTGACATTTTTCATTATGAGAATAAAAAAACATTACCTTTTAAATCCGGCAGGTATTTGAGAATTGCCTTTGATATGCATCTTATTTTGTCATGTGAGGCATGTTTATTAAAATACATGCTATCGCATTTATGTTATATTAAATGACCTTAAACAGATTAAGATGTTTTCTTACAAATTTTCTATCAATAGAAAGTAAAATTTGAAAGTCATTTTTACTTGGCTTCAATATATATATCAATGGTTCTAAAATTGTCTAAAATTATTGTTTCATTTACATAAGAAAAATACCATACATGAATATGCTAAACTTACCAAAATGAAAGCGCCCTTGTTTGAATTTCTTCCGTTTTGGTTTCGATGCTTTACGATTACATCTGCAAACTGAAATCGCAAGGAAGACGTTTAATTTTATTATAAGGGCACTAGTAATTATGGTAAAGGTATCAACACCATTTAATAATTTTTGTTGTCTAACGTCAACTTTTTTAAAGAAAATGAATAATACTTGATTGTGAATCTTTATTTTTTATTATAAGCTTACTGATTATCATGTACAAGTATTATTATCTATATCTTGATCTCTTATACAAGGAGAAGGAGTGCGTAGACTTTGCCTGTTGCCCAATCCTTACCGGATTATTCAATTAATAAATAAAAAGAATAAAAAAATTAAAGGATTCTTACAATGAAAGTTTGGATGCATATTTTATATGAATATTTCATACTAGATATAGAAATCATACTAGAATCAGGGAAATTAAGTATTAAGTCTTTAGAATGAATTAAGTTTACAACATTTATAGTCATTTTCACTTTTTTGTTTTGTGTTTTGACATTGTTGGATCCACATTTTCTCTGTACATATATACCATATATAAATCCTACCTTTTGGTCCAATCCCAGTGGGCGGGCGAGGATTCTGTATATCAGGATTAGCTCTGTCTACATAAAAAGGAATATTAATTAATTTACAATCTTATCTACTTTTACTTTCAACGCAGAATCAATGAAACATGAAAGCAAAACATTCGAAAGAAGAAAAGGGATGAAAGCAGATTCCGCTGTTAAACAAATATATTTTGGGCTATCTGTGTCTTCAAAGAAATACATTGCTGTGATGTGTTCGCAGAGAATGATTATTTGTAATGAATTCCACTGAACTTTCAAAATATTAAAGGGGTCGGTAAAAACTATTTGTTTTACAGGTATCGAATATACCTCGGCTAAAGCTTAAGTTTTGAAGTTTGTAATTTAAAAAGATGCCGCATATATCTTTATCAAAGGAAAAGGATAATGATGAAAAGGGAACAAATCTAAATTTCTCTTTTCCACAATTTTGTTGAAATTTTTGCTCAGTTGGGTTCCAAATTACGACAGATATATTTCAAAGGCACAGGAAGATATCAAGTGATATGAATGCAAAAATTGATGCTCAAAGCAGCATGAACTTGGGTGTAAGATTAATAATAATAAGTTCTGGAGAACAAGTGTCGCAACAGTTTTAGGAAAGATGAAACGATATCTGTTTTTAAAGATTATATAGAGTTCGAAGATTATTTAGTTTCTAACTAAATCTTTTCTAACGGAAGATTGCAAGATATGAAGTTTAAGTGACATCTAAGGCAGAAGTTTATGTGGACAAATACTTTTAGCTGAAATATGCATGGAATATAAGCAAGGCATTAAACTTGTAAAGTGGCATAATTAGTCACTTTGGTGCTCTTAATAACGGGGTATCGAGATAATCATCAGGTTAAGCATGAAGGAAACATTGGGTCGTTAAAACTCAATGACAGCCCCAGCGAAGAAAATAAACCCCATAAGTCTTAAAAACCTCAGAGAGAATTCTTTAAAGTGTGAACGAATGAAATTGATAGGAGTGAAAATTTGAACTTCAAAGATACCCCGAATTTATTCCCCCGCAACAATGGGAAGGCACAGAAACGAACCCGATGGGGACTAAATTGTTGATCGGATGGCGCACGAAGACTGTCGGTTCTAAAAACTTCAGAGGAACGGTCAATATTTAGACAGGCGCAGTGTTTGAGGTCGTCAAGAGAGATTGATGTCCGTCCTAGTGTTTTATTTGGAGTGACTCTATCGATAATGTAGGCTTCAATCAAGGGATTATCAGTTTTATGGAATATTTAATAACTGCGATCAAAGGCCCGATTAAAACACTTCTCACATACACAAACAGGCATGGTTTTAACTTTTAGTCGTTTTTCTTTTGCAGCCGTTGACATTCTATTTGACGGACAAATATATGAAGTCATAAAGTAAATATTTGGAAAGAAATGATGTTAAAAATGTTAGTTAGATTAAGGTAATTGAATGTATAGGTTGGAAGGATTGAAATATAAGTACTTAAGATTGTTTAACAAAATAAGATATTTATACAGATACATAATCTCCAATATTCGATGGAAGAAAACATGACAACTGCTATTATTGAAGGAAAATTATGAAAAACATATATCTGTATTAACCAGACTGCATATTTCCATGATCTATGGAATGATTTAGGGAAATAAGCAATGGATTGAATTGTCTTATTAACTGTTTTATTGAATTAATTATACTCACTTCCGGTCCCGTTACTTGTGATTTTGGTAGATTGAACAATAGCTGCTGGAGAAACACACACTCCCCGATCATATCGCGGAAGACGTGAACAGTCTAAATATTCCGGCCACGAAATATTGTGATAATTTACAATTCGCTCACACCCTGCACGTGCGCGCTCACACACGCTCCTGCACGGAGGAATAGGTGCATGTTGAAAGTTAACAGTACAAATTGGTGCATACATGGCACATAGAAAAAACAAAATGACGTCACTACAATTTTTGTCTACTAGCTGCTGAAACTGTTCTATGGCGAGTTTAGCGTTTTCTTGAGAACTGTGATGTAATAAATTGGGCATACGAGTCATATTGTACGGCATGTGTTGACACATGGGTATCTCTATGGGTTCACAGGTATCTGTTGAACGACTGTTAAATTTATAACACAGGGTAGGAGTTAAAATACTCAGCAACCACACCTTCCAACACATTCCAATTTTTTCTTTATTTTTCTTCATTTTTGAAAAATAAAAAAAGATATATTTTCCCCAAATTAAAATAAAGATGATCCAAAATTACATCTTCCTCTGAGAATTTGTAGACTCATGTATGAAATATATGTCCCGGTCAAATAGCGTTCTGGCTTTGGATCAGCGACACATGATGTTTAAATACTCCGAAACCAAGCGTGCATGGTATATTCAATCAAATGAAATGTAATGGAACTTTAATTAAAGGGCTGCACTTAAATTATAGAAGTTGGTTGTTCGTAGCCGTCAGTTTATTGTAAATTATGACTACACAATGCAATCAGGTAAGGAAAAAATCAGGGGGCGGTGCTAACTACCTTTGGCGTGTTATCTTCCAGTCGCTCACTTTTACAACAAATGAGAAATTCGTGTTATCACAAAAATATCAGCGAATAAACAAAACACGAAGAGAAAAGAAGTTTATTTTAACCTAGATAATATTAATAAAAAAAATTATCTATTATATATCTCAAAATAAACTGTTTTAAAAAGCAAGGGAAATCAAATATATACATTTATTGAATATAGTATATTGCATTTATGTTTTTCAATACCGGTATATGTTTAAAATTCCTTTGTAATTTAGATAGTTAAGACCGTGATATATTGAGTCAAAAAATTAAAAGAAAATTCATAAAAACTTGTATTGAGGAATTTGAGATTTTGACAATATTCTTTTAATATTTCTTTTCTTTATAAAATTATCATATATGATCTCTTCATCAATTTTCCTCATCATTTTATATCTCCATAGCATTCTCCAAAAAACGTGTACTAGTTTCTACAATAAATACTTTATTTTCTTTTTCAGAAAACACATGACTTGTTTTACTCTTATTTGAACGTTGTCGAGGTATGTAGTGAAACTTTATAAACCAGAAAAATAGAAAATTTAAAATAAACACTATATATATATATAAAGACGAAACTTTGTTTTACAGCTTTACAACGAATAAATTAAATTTTCTTAATCTGTTCAAAAAATTCTGAATCACGAGCCTTTATCATCTTTCAAAGTATTTCCGACATAAACAAAAATTAACTTGATTACCTTTTGAACGATTGTTGGCGTGCTATGTACATTAAGAAAAAACGTGCATTAAAACACGTGAAATATTCATTTGAAGAATTTCAGTTTTCTTTTAAAAATAGAAGATAATGTTCTGGGTTATTTTTTCTGTTATGAACAAAAGTTATGAAAGAATTATGTGTTTTCTGAACTGTCGATTGAAATTTAGAACTTACTAAATAAATAGATAAATTTGGAAAACGAGAACAATTTTTGAAAGGTCAGGTGAAAGTGGTGCTGAAGATATTAACAAGATCATTGTAGGAGATGGAGAACTAAATGTAATAGTGCATAGTGATTATGAATATATGACCTATTTTGACTTAAAGATTTTCAATGGTAAAACAAGAACACAATCCTTGAATAACTGTCACTTCAGAAAAACTATAACTTTTAAAGCCTTTCCTGGCTTGATCAAAATGAAAATTTTTATTCAGAAAAATACGTAGCAGTTATGAACAAAATCCAGCCAAAAAAAAAAAAAAAAAAAAAAAAAAAAAAAAGAAAACAACAGTAGGTGTGAAAATTTTCTCACAGATAAATTTCCATTCATATACATTTAAAGCTCACCTAGCAGTATTTACCATGTGCAGTGCGGCCACAATTTTTGGTCCTTTTGTAAGCCCTTCCTTTGAAGTCTCCTAAACATTTACTGCTTTATTCAAACCCAGCTCCGAAACCGCGCGATTGAATGTCATCTTTCTTCACCTGCAGTATCCATAATGGACCTAATTTTACCCTCAGCAGGATCCCTACAGTGTTGAGTTTAAGGGATAATTGGGGATACCCGCAAAGTATCAACTTGGGCTGTAGATTACACACAGGTATTTAAGTCGCACTTGAAAAACATGAATGAAGTATACAAATGATCCGAGTTGAACCCAGTACATCGGGAGCAGTCTGTATATATCTTTCTCCTATCAAGAAATATTTCATTTAATGGAGCAAGTGTTTTGTTCGTTCATACAAGAACTGAGAAAAATATAATGCACTTTTTTTTTATTTCATTTAAATTTCTAAAAGTTTAATTGAAATCATAATGTAATTTATTACAAAAAGACAAAAGCTGTGTTTAGCCAAAATCTGTTTAATACAAATTGTGTACAAAAAATTAAACCAAACTAGTCTTCAAATATTGAAAAATTAACGAAAAATAAAATTTCACTTTGTATTTTAGCAACAAACTATTCAATTTATTGTAAATTTTCATGATAAAGTATCTTATTATTTGTTTCCCTTTAAGAAATTATAATGATATATAATGGAGTTAAAAAAAATATCCCTTTTTGAGAGTAAACTTTGTGAAAGACCATGTTTGGACTTAATAACCATGATAGAGTGATTAAACCATCCAGGTTGGAATGCAAGATCTGACGTACATTAACAAAAGAGCGATAACTAAAACGCACAATTCTTGTATTTAGCAATTCTTTAAGTAGTCTTTCCTTTATACAGGTTACTTTATCATATATATCTTTTCCAAATTACGACTATACATTATGTTAATTACAATTATATAAATTTAATGTATATTTGACATGCTACATATTTTTTTAAAATCTGAGTTGCACAACAAATAGTTGACAGAGCGGCAAAAGATTCGGCGGTAAAACATATTTTTGCCTTGTGCAGTTTTTGGTAAATAGATCATTAGAATGGCATGTGAAACTCATAAGATTATTGTATCATATTGCATTAAGATATGACAAGCTTATAAATCAAAATCACATAATTTGAAATTGGCCAATGTTATCTATGTAGTGAGTATTAAATTAATGAAAAATTATAAGCATTTATAATGAATTAAAATCATGAAGTAAGGTTATCAATTCAAGAAATGTAGATATCAATCTTGATGTGATAACTCATTAAAAAAATTGTTTAAAATGAAACAGTTATGTTTGCAGCCCTTTTCTGATTTATGAAAAAAATGTCAAAATACATCTTCGATATTAGTTTTAGCAGATAAAAGATACCACAGAGTCTGACACATTTGTTGCATATTTGGATATTTTACATGAAAAAGACGTTTATGGTAATCTAACAACTAAGCTCTATGGTAAACGTGATAACTTTTACTTTTTAGTAGTCAACTTCCCTTACTTATGCATCAATATACCTTCATCACTGGCATACGGAGTTTATATATCTCATTTGATTCGATGCGCAAGAGCATGCTCTACGTATGAACAACTCCTAAAACGAGGCAAATTATTGGCAAACAAGTTGATGAAACAAGAATATCAACAGTCTCGTTTAAATTCATCATTTCGTAAATTCTATGGTCGATACAATGACATTGTCAGCAAATACAATTTATCATTGGGTCAAATGCTGACTGACGTTTTTCATACTAATTATATGCTAATTGTTAGTCCATTATTAATACACTGAACTGACGACGGATTTTTTCCCCGTTATTTCCCGATCATGAGAAGGAGCACACGGCGGTTGCTCACTCCTCACTTGATACCACCTCTGATGTTTTGGAGGTCTGTGTTTGCTCTTCTCCCAATTTCTATGGTTTAGCCTAATGGATTTTTGATCTTGAATACTGTTCGTTATCTCCATACGTTTCACTTGTATAAATACCAATCTATGGTTTTCTTATAAACCTTATCAAACAATGAAATAAATTGTCCATTTCACTTATAAATTGACGTATAATCTAATTAAAAGACAAAAAAGCCCGTTATATATGAGCAGTTTTATTAATTCAACATCATGAATATTTTTTCCTTTGAATAGTTAAAAAAGTAATATTTTCAAATTTTCAATAAGTGAAAATGAAAAAAATTAAAGAAGGTATGATTTTGGCTTTATTGTGTTCTAAAAATTTTATGTTTTCAAAAAGTTCTTAAACTTGTGTATTATTAGTTGAGGTTTTTTACTGTGAAAGATCGGGAAAGAATATGACATGAAAAAGTACCATTCTGGAAATATGATGTCATTAATTTGCTGCATTTCTCTATTTCAGACAGAAAAACACAGGCACTTGTTTCGTATACGGGATACCCCCTACTTACATTTACCACGAGGTACCTAACTCAATTTCAGGCACCCCCGCTCCAAGTTCGTATTTTGTGAATATACATGAATTAATCATTAATCTACTTTAAAATTACATCGTTCGCTTCTAAAGACTCTATTCTATTCAAAAATTACCGGTACCTCGATAGAAAGTAAGACAAAGTTACAGACTACTAATTTTACCCCTATTTCATTGACCTCTCAAGTAGTTCTAGTTTAAAAATAGAGGGTTTTTTTAAAAATTCTTTGGGGTGTTTAGGGGGTGGAATGATGTTATTTTTGGGCATAGCTGGAAAGGAGAGGGTTTGTAAAATATAAAATTGATAATATGTGAAATTTTGCACTTATGCACGTAGTACAAAGGATGTAAAGAGGCCAAGATTTACCCTTTCCCCGAGGAGAAAGTGAAAAAAACAGGGTAGGGGTTATTTGCGATTCCTTAGCAAGAACTTCATGCGATGAATTTTCCCGAGAGTCCGAAAAATTTTTGGACTTGGATTCTTCTTACTCTGTGCCAAGCTACAGGTGAGTTGAGCTGGTGTAATTTTTTAAATCATTTTTTATATATGAAGGAATGTATAGCAAAACAATTGGTAGTCTTTATCCACAACTTATAAGATACATCTATTTCCTATTGGAGTTATGGATGTAGGATAAGACCAGAGGCTTCCGAGTATTCCAATCCGAGGTCTCTGGTTGAATCCTTAAACTGTAACCCCAACCTGAACTAGAAGTAACCTCAAGGAAAGTCTTAAAATCAACTGGAGGAATTAATACGTAGTTTATAATAAAGAAACTCGATCAGAGATCTAGCTAGACTTCTAAAACGTTGTTATTGACAAGTAAAAAGTCCCTTGAAGCGAACGATGTCATTTTAAAGTAGGTTAATGATTGATTTATTAACAAAATACGAGTTTGAAGTGGGAGTGCCTGAAAATGAGTTAGGTAACTTGTGGTAAATATAAGTAGGGGTATCCCGAATACGAAACAAGTACCTGTGCAGAAAAAAGCCTCAAAATGACCCATTTCAAGGGGAATTTTCCTTAAAAAAAATAGTGTCCACAGCCGTCGCCCACTTTAATATATGTATATCTTGTGCAAAATACAATTACAATGAAAAATCACATATCTCAAAATCTTTGTAGGCGATGCCTGTGTACAATATTTTCTGAAAGTAAATTCCATTGAAAATCGGTGTCTTCTACAACATTTTAAGAAAATAGGGAAAATGCACATGTTTATTACGTCACAATAAGCATTTAGAAATGCATGTGAGAAAAATAATTTGTATAATTTTTATGCATGGAATTTCAATGATTCAGAATACATAAGTTTTCATTTTTTCACCATTTTCATTTTTAAGAAAATCACAGGGCAAGATTTGTATTGAAACTGTACCTTCTTCTTTCATGAAAGACGTACAGCATAAACCATTGGATAAAAGTATGTACGTAAAAAAGGTAAATTATCAAACAATAAATAGATTTTTTAAAACAATTTTGAACAAAAACAAAATCAATAACAGCTTAACAAATTAAACGTATACATAACAGTAACATATATTTTAGTAAAAGTAACTGATATACACATTAAACATACTTTAAATTTACATTTCAAATATAAATATATAAATATTTAAATAGATATAATCATATTTGCAAGATATGTGAACATTGCAGCAAGTCAAAGAGGGAAAATATGAATATTAGTATTTTTATCCTTCATATTATGTTTATATCTTAAAACTTACAGTTTGACTTTTGTATAATTACTTCTTGAATTTAATATAATGTGCAATTTTAACGAAAACATTGAGTTAATATGAAATTATATTGTCCAAATGATATTGTACAATTCATCAATAACTTTCCCCTCTCTTTCACTTTCACGCCAAAGCTAAAGAATTGCTCAACATTTAAATTCTTAATAAAGTCAAATATATAATCAAATATCAGGTATAAGTATATTTTGCTTTATCTCGAATTTATGCTTCTGGATAAATAAGTCATGTCTGACACTATATATCAAATGAAAAATGGAGATCACGAAAAATATTCAAGCTTATAAATTCATTCAAACAATACAGATCAGGAGCAAAGCAAACATCATATGTTGGATCATGTGCCCAATATAAATTATGCAATTTAAAAAAAAATGTAACAGACCTATCTTCAAACGTAATCATGTAAATGCTCAAAAGCATCAGAAATAATCCCATAAGTAAGAAAAAATAAACTGCAACTGAATATCTTTTTAAAAAGAATGTTTTGTATTACTGGCAATACATGGGCTCCAACAACCAACGATTTGGACATCCAGTACAAATAAAGGTGAATGTTTTAAAGTTGATTAAAATTTTTCTTTAACACAAATAAATGAAATATCTTTCTTCATTTACTTGAAGCTGGCATTTATTTTAAAAATAAGTTATTTTAATAATGATAAACTGTCATGGTTTTTCAGCAAAATGTCATTCAAAATTGAGTAACTTTCCCTTTTCTGAGATTTTCTGTAAATCATCTGAAGAAATAGAAGGTACTTTGAAATACCTTTCTTCCACTGTTTTCCACTTTTTAACGGTGTCTCCTCGCTTCATATCATCCTCAATTTTCAAGGACTTGATTTGCAAAATGGGAAAGTACACCTCATTGTAAAGAGCAATTACTCCAAGTTTCTCCCTACAATCCTTGCATTCCAATGTTCCGAGGCCCATTTGAATATCGTCTCCTTTATATCCAACCTTTTTATTTTTCTTGCAGAAAACTCGATTTTTGAAGTCCCCATTTATGCATGCATAATGACTACCCAATTTTCTCATTTCGCTGGACAGACATAGAAACGTCTTGCATTTCATGCATCTGAAAATAAATGTATAGTTATACTCAAGTGAATTTTTATCATATATTGAGGAAGCGCACGTTTCTCCCGCTATATAGATATGGTGATCAGCTCCTTTTTCCTAGCATTAAAGTTCAAATAGCAATGACAAAATATCAACAGATATCAAGATTGCGATAGAATTAGATAATTATTTAACAGAAAATGACAATAAATAAAAACTTTTAATTCCATTTTGTTCATGAACGGCTAGCAAAGGGATTTTGTTAGATCACGATTTAAACCAAATTTAAAGAGCATTCTTTTGTTTTCACTCTTAAGGTATTCAATGTATAATGAAGGGATTTTGAACGATTTTATATAATTTTAAACTAGTCAAAAACGCATTGCTAGACAGCAATAAAAGTGAAATGAACAAAATTCACAAGACTAATGGCATGTAAGGAGACAGTCATTTTGCAAGTTTAAAGTTTTTTAAAGAGTTATCTGCCATTAATGAAGAGAAGAAAATTTTTGATTTCTCAAAATTTCTACGGTAAATAATTTATTTTATTTCATACTTTAATAAAGAGGGAGTTTTTACATATTTTCACCAAGAGATTTGTATAAAATTCAAATTACTTTATACAATATCTGATAAAAACATGCACTGCCCATAGACTTCAATGTAAAATTTAAGGTGCATTAATTGAACAATAATCAACATTTTGTAAATTCCTTTGGTGGAGCATTTTTATTTGATAACATCCTCAAAATGCTACCATGATTACAAATATCGTATCATTCGTTTATTAGGTGCAAAATCTGGCCGTTATACATTGATTGATTGATTCTATATTGTTTAACGTCCCTCTCAAGAATTATTCACTCATATGGAGACGCCACCACTTGCCGATGGAGACCTGCAAATTTTGTCCTATACTCGGCACTCAGGGTCATTGAGCAGGGAGGAATCTTTTTCGTACCAGCACCTACTGCGACACGGGACCTCGGTTTTCACGTTCTCACTCGAAGGACCGGTCTCCAGGTCCCACAGTGGGATTCGAACCCGTGACGTAAGGATAAACTCCTTACTGCGAGACTCTAGAGCAGACCCTCTAACCACTGCGCACGCGGGCGACGAATACATTAACATATATACAAGTATTACTAAGGATTTAATCCTAATACTAGTCTTAGAAGTTTATCTATGCAAAGATCTTAAGAGGATGGAGTTCAGTACATAGACTGGACAATTTCTTATTTTCAGTATCTTTGATATTCAATTTATTGGCTTACTACCTGAGTGCATGCTGTCCGCTAGGGGTTTCTCTTATGTCGTTGTTGGAAGCAGCAGCTTCTCGTTGCATCTTTGCCCGACGTTGTAGCTCTCTTTTCCCTCGTTGAAATCCTTCATTATTGGCCTCTGTTTCCTTCTGAACTATTGCCATTGCCTCATCCATCATTGGTCCTTTCTCAGAATTAACCCACTCCCTCTCCGCGACACATTTATCCTCCGAGGCCAGAATAAAAAATCTGCTGTTATCAGCACGCCCGCGTCCTAAGATAGTGTGAAAGTAAAGTAGGAATAAATTATAACGATCATAAGTTTTATGAATCAAAAGTGTCTATTAATATATAATGACTAAAGCACAGATATCTGTGTGGATCAATCATGAAATTATTTTAATCTAATTTTGAGTTATAATGTACTACAATACAAAAGGCAAAAACGAATAATATTTATGATTTGCATTTTCAAATGATTTCTATAATACCTTTGGCTTGAATCTGCGAGATTGGATTTCCAGCGTAATCATATCTTACAACAAGGTTACATTCCTTGATGTCCAATCCCTCTTCAGCAATTGTTGTGGCCACGATCAATTTGAAATCACCTTTCCTGAACAACTCAATGGTATCTTTCTGCTTATTTTTCGTCATTCCTAAACCAAATTTGTTCATTTGAATTTTAGTAAAAGATCTAAGGATTTTCAATGAAAAGAGTTATGGTTCCCAATATTACGATGATTATGTATATTTTGATATATTTATGACTGGGATCTCTGAAACTGAATCTCTATAATGAGATCTCACCTCCTTCAGACCTTTTTGCGTTAGATCCTGTGCATGTTTTTGCCTTTATATTTTTCAGTTCATCATCAGTGCTCATCCAGGATACGAGGATTTCTGACAGCTGACGTGTGCGAACAAATATTATCCCCCTCATATTTGGTTCAGTCCGATATGTGTCTATTATGATGTCTTTCAACGTCAATAAAAGGGGATTTTCTTCAGTCTTTCTTCTATCTTTTGCGATTACCTGTAGGTCGCTTTTTTCATCTACAATTGAAGTACTGATCATAATTATAACAAAGACGCTTTATAAATTATAAATACTCATTTAAGATACAATGATTACATAACTGTAAAACATGGAATCAATTACAAGCAAAAATCATTTTAACAATTTTTTTTACATAATAATATATAAAATATAATCTTAAATGAAACTTAATACTTTTATACCTCTGCTTCGAAAGAGACTGTATTATACTGTTTTACACTTGATGAAAATGTTTTCGAAACTATCCATTTAATCTTCGATTTCAAACTTTTACTTTAACCTGATAAGGCTACTGCGTGAATTTAAAAAAATCTTTAAAGAGTTTGACTATCGTAAAAATGGCAAAACATTTAGGCTTTATTTTATTTACATCAGAAAGAATGAAAAATCAGCAGCTTACTTTCAAATAATTCTTTGAGATGTTGTTCTATTTCACAAGATGGATTTGGTAATTCCTCAATTTTTCCTGTGATAGTATCCAGGGAATCACTTGCCCTGACATACGAGTGCATTATCAAGCCATTATTGTAAATCTGAGAAATGTCAACATTTAAAACATTTTATTCAAACGATAAAACAACATATACAATGTACGAGGATTTTGAATTACTTCTTGATATGTAAAATATTTTTGGAGTACGATAAAATGTAACCTCCAAGTATTTCCGAGCTGTGTAAAGCGAACGGCTCAGGGTAGTATCTGTTATTTGTGCCACAGCTTTAAAAAGAACATTTTGAAGCCACTGGGTATATTGTTCACTACCCTTCTTTCTTGGAGGATCCAGTGCATTTCTATCTTCAATATCTGTATTTAAAACATAAAGAGAAAAGAAAAAGAAATAACTCTCTCTCTCTCTCTTGACTTCTAACCATATACCACTTGCACAATGATTGTACACACTTCGTATGTGTACCTCTTGTATTTAGACGAAGTTGAATTGTTCCTTAGAAACAATGGTTTCTTATTGTACATTAGATTATCTGGTAGACAGCTTGTGTAATTAGTAGGTCGTGAGGTCAAATCACGTCCGCAACAAATCTGATAAGATTTTTTTTTTAAATTTGCCAGAATGTGACTGTGTGATTTTCCTCCATCTCCTCTTCGTCACACCTACTCTCACTGCGTATATGGTCGGCTGTCGGTTACATTTTGACAAAATGTTTATATGTGCCGATATGAGCCACATTACCCTTGCAGAATGAGTTACAAAGTGCTCCTGACATATTGCTGTCGTCAATGAATAGTATAGGTAGTTATGGTATTGTAGACACATATTGTTGCCGGTGTAAAGACGAATAATGACCCTCATCGAATAATGACCGGGGGTCATTTTTCAACGACAAAAAATGACCCCCTACCCGTAGAAAAAAATCATTTTTTGTAGAAAAAGTGTTCTAGGGGTCATTATTTTATATGTTAGTCCTATAAAAAAATTGACCCCCATTGAAAAATGACACCCTTTAAAGTGAAAAGAGATTCTTTGATTGTCAAGTAAATAAAATTTCTTTTTAATATTCCTCCTTATAGTGTGTGCTTAAAGAATGATATTCCACTTGTTTTTAGAAATCAAACCATGCAACAATCAGGTTCCAATACTCTTTAATAGAAAAATTATTTTTTCCTTCATTTCAACTTTTAGCTTGTAAAAGTTTGGCAAATCCTATTTGACAATGAAAGAGGAGGAAATTTTGACCCCCCCCCCCCCAAAAAAAAAAAAAAACAAAAAAAAAACGTTAAATCAAAACAAAACAAAACAAAACAAAAAAAAATAAATAAATGAAAAGCAAAAATATAAATTAAACTCTATACCTTTCAATAATACTGAAAGAGGCTCTAGATAAAATATTGAAATGAAGTTAAGCCTTCACACAAGTTCTATCATATCATAATTTACTTCGCCATGATTAAAGCATACTTTAAATGTTGGTGTGGGTATACTTGAAAGTATTGTGGCAAAGTAACAGTTGAAAATTAGTAGAATAGTATATTATTTTCAGCTTATTTTTAGTCCCTCCTTATAGAAAAAAAGGTAGGGTAGTTTTTTTTGGTTGCTTTTGTTGATAATCGACTTCCTTCTAAATAAGTAAGGGCTAGGGGTGGGTATATATAACACCTAAAAATATGCTCTGTAAAGCTATGGGCTAGTGTAAAATACACATTTAAATGCAAAAACTATACATGTAGACATAACCTTTTGATTTAGCACACATTATTCATTACATTTCTTAATTTTTGTTTTACTCCACGATTTTACCCAGTTCTGAATATATTTTTCAGAAAATTTAAAGCTGATTTCAATAGACCTAACGGATTGCGCTGTTTGTGACGTGCTAACGCTTTGCTTGTCGAGAGGTT
Source organism: Saccostrea cuccullata (assembly GCF_032062105.1). NCBI lineage: Eukaryota > Metazoa > Mollusca > Bivalvia > Ostreida > Ostreidae > Saccostrea > Saccostrea cuccullata. The sequence goes on from NW_026940774.1 coordinate 63,384, forward strand.
TAAATACTACGTCACATTGTCAACACATCAAAGAAAGTAGCCGAGATCGCTTCTCTCCCAAGCTAAAGTCGGTCAGCTGCAACATACACATCGCCAACGTTAAACGGTTTACAGAAGGGGACAGACAGCACAAATCTTATTAAACAGTTGAAAAAGAGCATTACTTATATTATATGCATTTTTTAATCAATAAAATTTGAGCGTTTCCCCCAGCCTTCCCTCTTTACCATTTCTTTCGAATATATGCATAGAGAGGGGGCTCTATTTTTCAGCAGTATTTTGTACTAAATTGCAATAATCTCAGAATGCATGGCTTGGATTGATACGCGTAACTAATAAATGCAGTGATCAATGACTTACGCACTGAATGATTTTTATACATGTACGCAAATATGCAAAGATAAAGTTTGCAATAGAATGAAATAGTCGACCAATTTAAAGCCGCTTGGTCCGATTCTTATCGCTAAAAAATATATTCGTTTTTCTTCTTGAAAAATAATTATCCATAAATTATTTCAATGTTTGTAAAATTATATCCCCAAAGTCTTTTTCTTTTTAAAGATATCAAAATTCAAAAGTTAAAAAAAAAAATTGTTAGGTCACACAAAAAATTATCCTTTGTTTACATTGCGTGAAATCACCTTCAAAAAGTAAATTTATCGCTTACATGTATAACCCTTGAAGAACAAACCCGAGCATTTTTTCAACAACAAAGTGTACACTAGCAATATTCTAGCCCTCGATACTAAACTCCTTTTTTAAAAAAACTTTAAAAATATCTGATTTTTCCTTTATTCTGTAAATATGCATATTAATATAAAAATTACTATGGATTTTATTCAGTTAATTTCTGAATTTTTAAAAGATATATCATACCTTAGGATTCTACAAATGGAAAACAAATACTCGGGTTTGAATTCTCTTCATAATTAGATGTAACCGATAAAAGTATTTTTTTCAAAGGTGACTTCAAAACAGACCTTAACTTCCCATCAGGAACTGCTGTTTGTCAACAAGGTTTTTCGTCTATGTTTTCCATGTAAAGATTGTTGTAATAAACTATTAAATCAATTTTATAATTAATTTTTATATATTATCTATGTAATGACATACTTTAATTGTTTAAGATAATATGTGCCTGTTTCGGATGAAGCGGCTTTAAATATTCGTAACGGACTGAAAAAAAAATCATAAAATGCTTTCATTGATTAATTCAGGTTTTAAAGTCATTTATCTATGCTGGTAATATTCAAAGAAATCGAGATCGGGACTGTCTAGTCCCCTTTTTATACACAACAACCTCTCGACAAGAAAATATGAAAATCAGAACAAACATTTTCTTTTTTGTAACGTCTTCTTTATACTGTATCATAATATGAAAAGTTAATTGAAGATCATTTCTTTTTATGTCCCTGTAATCGAAGATTCGGGGGTATATAGTTTTATCGTGTCCGTCTGTATGTCTGTCTGTCTATCTGGCGGTCTGTTTCTCTGCAAAAACTTTAATCTTTACCATATCTTTTCATTTATTGTAGCTATGTCTTTAATATTCAATATGTGTACATTCCTTGTGACAAGACCTTACTTTGGGTACCACCAAATTTGACCTTTTGACCTTCACCTTGGAGTTTGTCCCATTTTACACAAAAATGCCAAATTTTTAATTTACTTTGGCTATAAATTTTACACGGTAGATACTAGTACTCTCATACTTCACAAATGTAATCCTTGTTACATTAAACCTTTCTTCAGGAACCATCAACTTTGATCCTTTGACCTTTGAGTTGACCTACCTTTCAAACATTTATCCTTAGCCATTAATTTTGAACAAGTGGTGCTAGGGCTTTCCTATTTTGCAATTGTATTTCTTGTGAGAAAACCCTACTTTGGGTACCATTATATTCAAATTCCCTTTAAGGATGACGTTTACTCAGGTTTCAGAAAACAAAAAGGAAATTTTATTTCTAAAGTATGATATGTTAAATCAAAATTTGTTCTAAATGGATAAAATAAGCAAGTTTTAAATCAGTATCAATTTAAAAATTAAATATTTTATTATTTAAAGAAAATACACAGGAACAAAAGTCAATGTATGATAATGATGAATTTCGGACTAAATTTTTCATTTTTCATTTTTGACGTCAAAAATTTTATTTCTTGCAATATTAATCACAAAGTAAAGATTAAATATATTTTTTAATATCATTTTGCAAATCTTATATGTGTTAAAGCTCATAAATTATTTCAAATAGTTAAATGCTGTGAAATAAAGAAATTCAAAAATACATACATAAACCATTCAAGACAACATATCTCAATAATTTGATCATTGACCCCATATAATATTAATACCATGACAATTAGGGCAACAAAAGTAATTTGAGGCTATAAATAGTTTAGAGTTCTTATCAGTCAGATTTTTGTAATATTCGATTAAAAATGGGAAAAAATATAAATATGACAGAGGAAATTCGGAATGTAATCATTATCACATTAATGGCCCAAACTCCGATCGTTTCATTATATGAAGCACCGCTGTTCCATTGCTATAATATTTCATTGTTTAGAGAGTTTAGTTGCTTGTAATATTTTGTGTGTATAGAAAAAAATTGGGCTTAACGTGAAAAATTGAGGTATTTCCCGAGAAATACTCAGGGGCCACTGGCATGAAAAGTAGGTCATTGCCCGATTTATTTGAAATTTAAATTTAATACAAGAATCGAAGGTGTGCAATGTGAAATAGGTGGTTTTTCGTTCTTATCAGTGGAATTTTTGGTCATCTGAGTAAAGGTATACCTTAAGAAAAGTTTAATCTTCCCTCTATGTTGCCATACAGGGGCATAGCGCTAGCTGTTTTACAAAATTAATACATCTTTTTATATATTACTATAAGAGAAGTTGCGAATAACAGATGGATACCCCAAAGCGTAACAGACGGACAGACATCCCAATCACTATATACCCTCCCGCTTTTCAAGCGGAGGATATAATAATATATGACAGGAGCCTACGATGATTTCCATCATCGAAAAACAATGTTTACCCAACCCTTTAGGCTAGATAAATCTTTACTCCTTTAGATTCTGAATCATCGCATTGACCTTAAAATATAGCCTTTATCGTATGCTATGAGATCAACATATCATTTTAATCCAAATAAGCCCAGGTGAGCATTTTGGCCAATATGCTTCTTTATCTAATTTTTTGGCCCCCTAAAAATTTCAGCTTTAATCAACAGGGAGTCATTTTTCTACGGGGGTCATTTTTCTTCACTTGGGTTCTGCAAATTTTGAGGGAAGTGACACATTTTCTACGGGCAAAAGGGTCATTTTTCTACGTCGAATAATGACCGGGGGTCATTTTTCGCTGTCGAAAAATGACCCCCGGTCATTATTCGATGGGGGTCATTATTCGTCTTTACACCGGCGAAGGTTGTCCTCATTTTTTCGCAGCCATTGATTTTGTACACATCAGTTAGTTTAACCCACTTTCGTTATTCGGATATTTCCAAGGGATAGTTTATTTTAAGTTTGGTTCTTCCAAACCCTTTTCTCTTTTATACATTGTAACGGACATTCAGTGTATAAAAGGGCTATAATCGGGTTTATACTAGCATTCCTTTTATAGAGATTTACATTTTCACAAAACTCTCTAATGCTTGGTACTTTCTCAGCTAAATTTTGCCTACCCTGAGTCAACATGTTTAAACATACAACGTTTTCCTTCGTTTTATTTCATTTTACTCTCAATTTCTCTCACTCCCTTTGGGTATTTTTAATTATAATTTTGTCGTATGAGACGGATTTATTTTATGAAGAAATATTTGCAATAGGCAAATGATCGGTAAGCTCTCTCTCTGTGTTTGTGTTTGTGTGTGTGAGGGTGTGTGTGTGTGTGTGAGTGAGAGGGTGTGTGTGTGTGTGAGAGAGAGAGAGAGAGAAAGAGAGAGAGTGTGTGTGTGAGGGGTGTGTTTGAGAGAGAGGGTGAGTGTGTGTGAGGGCACATTCACAATGTATGATAAATCTGTAACATTACCCTCCACTTCTCTCAAATAATTCTCAGTATTGGTCATCAAGGAAATGATCCTTACTCCAAAGTCATCTTTCTTTCGTGTTGGAACTCTAACAATAGCTGGAAAAGAATTTGATCCATTTTGAATACATTGATCGAAATGTGAAAGATTTGAGATAATTTGAAACTGATGCTGATAAATGACAAATCCAGTTCATTTTTTATGATGTAATTCTGATAACAGAAACATTAAATTTTTGCTGTCCATGTATACAGCTTAAATGTTGAATTAAACATCAAACACTTACACTGATCTGGAGAATTGATTTTTGCTGCCAATTCGTCTTTGAATATTTGGACAGATACGAGGACATCGGCGTCCAAATTAGCCATCATAGATTTTACATGATTTACAGTTTGTTCGGTCGTTTTAGCATTGCCAACTCCAATGGAAGCAGTTAAGCCAACGATCTGTGGAAATATATTCTTATTACATATTATTTTTTTTCTACAGTTTAAAGTATACAAATAGCATCAAATATGAAGAAAAATAACTGAAATTGAACCTGCGGGAGAATTTTCTGTTCATTACTGTTATCCAAGCCACCTAGCATTTTATCAAAGTAAGGAACCATAGTCTTGTAAAAAGCATGACCACCGTAACAATGGTGACATTCGTCGAAAATAATAAGTGTAAATGACTCAATGCTAAGATCTTCTTTATCCATTGCATTGACGAGCATCTGAGCTGTTACCACGAAGATGTCATACCTTAAAGATAAATAAAGCTTGTAGAAAAGTATATAAGGGCTTATTAGCATACACTCGCTACCTTTAAAAAATCATTTGATTTATAATCATTTATATATGAATGTAATAGTTTACTGTGGAAGAAGGGCAGACAGCTTTGTAAATTCTTCATCACGCATTGTGTCCCCTGATATAACCTTCAACCTGCAGGCGACGTAGCGTTTAATTGCATCGGACTGTTGCTTGGCTAAGTTGTTTTTGTCCACAACAAAAGCAATTTTTTTGACTTTATGCTTCAGGGTTGCTTGGAGATGATGCTAAGACCATAATGATATATGAGATTTGAATGTTTTAAAATCACAATATATTACAACAACAAGTCGAATAGGCTAACGCTTCATTAACACAAAAGGAAGTTTTACTGTAAAATGACTCTAAAATTATTACATTAAACGATATTTCATGTTATATCTTGCTTACTAGTATTTTCTAACAGGTTGAAATTATCTGAGAATAACATAAACAGTAGAGTTAATGTTAACTGTGTGTACCTGGATAATTTTTACTGCTACAATAGTTTTCCCACTACCAGTTGGGGCTATGATAATGCAGTTTTTTCCTTTCTGCGCAGGTTCCGCTAATTCATTCTGATACTTTCGATCTTCATAAGACTCCAGAGTTACTTTATCTTCTAAGGACGCCGATTCTACACAAAAATTAAAACAAATGGTTGTTTTTAAATGGGTTTTTAAATTAATAACTTTGTTCAAATTCACCTACAAAAAGTCTTACCTAGCGTGCTCTCTGCCTCTGATTTACTTGAACAAACAGTTTTCAAATCGGTCTCGTTCTCACTACTGATGTTCGTTATATTGTGTATTTCAATATATTTTTCCTTTGTTTCCTCTGTATCATTTTTTTCTTGTATTTTATCAGTGGATGTTATTTCTTCAATGGATTTTGAATCTCTAGCATACAACAGCGAGCTCAAGCCGAGCGATGGTGGGAGTTTATATTCTTCATTGTCAGAGACGCATTGAACTGGTTTAGTGTATTTCTCTCTCTGTGCTGGAATACCTGTTCAAATTAAACATATATACGCAACGATAGGTTGTTATTGTTTTAATATTGTAATTAGTTAGAATTTATAAAGTAAATTCTTTATTAAAAAGGATGCAATGATTTATTATTTACCAAATGGACAGTGTTGGCTGGTTTCAGTGCTTTCTCTTATCCCCTTCGTTTTCTCCCATTCTGTAAAAAAAAATAATGGAAAACTTGATACCTTAAAGATATTACGGGTGCATATCATCATATTAGAACTCATTTACCTTTCACAAACTCTTCGTCAATCTCTTCTGCAATATTCTTGTAGTTTTGTTTGCACAGCACACCTAAGAATGAGTGGTACCAATTTTCTTTTTTTCTCCATATCCTGTCTAGAAGGACAATTATTGCCGCCATATTTCCATTTCTATTTGATTCAGTATTTATATGTTCTCTATCTGAAAACGTTATGATCCCTTGGGATACCAGGTCTGGCAACAAATCAGAAGGATCCAGGTTTTCAACAAGCTTCATTGTATATGGTTGCAGAATTTTTCGAAACTTCTCATAAGCATCTCTTTTCACTTCTTCCCCTCGTAAAGCTTTGGCTACATATTCATAACCTTAAAAGCAAACGAAAATAATAATGTAAATATAAAATAGATCATAAAATTGATGGTTGAAAATTGATTTTGTCGAACATTTTCTTGAAATATACAATGTATAAACATTACAGTGTTCTTTTAGTTTTTGATTTCTGAACAGATTATATACGAATCAAGAAAATATAGTAGTTTATAAATATATATTGTTAAATAAAGAACAACAACAATGAAAAAAAATGAAATACCCATTTTCTCTACAATGTTAACAAATATCGTCCACTTATTTATATTGTCGCTTGCATGTATGGCACACAGCAGATCTCCCATGGCAGTCGTAGACCCTACATTTTCTCCCTGTTGAATTATTCTTTCTTTTTGTCCTAAGTTAAAAATGTATATTTCTTTGATCTTCAAATCGAAAATTTTACAAAATAGAGAGACAGGTGTAATGGATATTATTATTCGACAATCATAGGTTACAATTTATCTGAAATGTAGATGTTACAATGATCTATAATGTATTATGTAGAACCAGTATGGTAAATAATCATAATTCACCCACTGGATAAAAAAAGATAATGTTACATATAAACACACATGAATTAAACAATAATCATAAATAGGTATTTATATTTATTACTCTATCTGTGATGAACACTTGGGGGGGGGGGTCACCTTAACTTTAATTAATTTTAAATAAAATTGCAATTTTAAATGTCATACGTTACAAAGAATCACTTGGTTTGCAAATTTCATTACTTTATAATATCTTTTGAAGTTTGTTTTTAAAAGTCAACAACAAAATGTTTTATGAATAAAGAGTGTCATCAACATCTAAAAATTAGTGAGGAAGGCGAAATTTACGGAAATCACAGAATGTTTTCCAAAATAAATTCTGTAAAGCAGAGATGAAAATTACACTAAAAAGAATAGTGGTGTGAAAAAAAATCATATATACAAGTATTTGCGTGAACATTTCTAATATAATTACTTGTATGATCAGAAAGTTTTTTTTCTCATGTGTTTGCATGATTAATCTTGACAGAGCAGTAGAAATTGTCATCAAGAATTTTATCAACAATATGGAGGATGGAAAGATAGAATGTCCTAGAAAACCTAGCTTTGATGTATAAAGGCAGTGGTATTATAATGATGCCTGCTTTCAAATGGAGATAATGTAGCTAAATGTATATATAAAAGTGGGTAAAATACTATATTTAACAACCTTACCTAGGGAATCTGTCCCCCGCTCCAGGGAAAAAGAAGAGCATGAGATGGGGATGGTGGGGTGGGGGGACTTTAAGATGGACGGGCTGGGCAATAGGGAGTTTTGGAATAAGGTGTTATTGCAATAGCTCAAAATATTTTTGAGATAAATTGCACACGAAAACAAGTTTTACAGAAAAACTGAATGTGAGGAATTATGACATTTGATCTAAAAAAATAAAAATAGGGGGCTTCTTTAGGCCATAAGGAGTTGATATAAAATTTCCTTTGCGAAGCTTTTAGGCTTCTTCAGATATCAAGCAGAAACGAAAGTGTCACAGACAGAAAGACAGACGGAAGGACTGACGGAGAGAAAAACTTCAATGAATATCCCTCACTTTCAGTGAAAGCAGGGGACAAAACTCTGATTAAGAAACGGGGTTAGAAAGTACTTTTTATGTCATCTTATTACGTCGACAAGAGATGTTTTTCATACACAATCGAGTTTTCCCTATTTAAGTTTCCATAAAGAATTACAATGAAATATATAAAGATAACGAACACTATTCAAGCTCAAAAGTCCATTAAAACAATGCATATTAGGATCACAGCAAATACGAAAAAAATGATAAATTGTATTATCATACGTGTTTTGATAACGCCATGCAGATAATGTACGAAATCGTTGACTTTCAAAGCCCGAACAATGAGTGGTTTGTACAGATTAACCAGTGTGGGTATTTCAGGACAATCAAGTCGACACTTGATGCTAGGCATGTAATCTATAGAACTCTCTGGTCCAGAAGCCGAATTTTCCTGTCCTGCTGTAGTCGTCTCCTCCATTGTATATATGTCTTCTGATTCTGTGAAAAGAGAAGAAATAGAGGTTTTTACACAGAGACACAAGTGCAATATATAAATACATGTATATAAGTAGTTCTTTGTAGATAGGTTATCCTCTTTACATTCAAATGTATGGATTAGGCCTATTTAATATTGGCATTATTAGTGAGGGTGCCGAGATCGCTAAAATTGAATATCGGTAAAAATCATTTGTGTTTTGTATAGAATGGCTTCTTTATTGAGCATTTAAAAATCGCCAAAATTACATTTCGCTAAAAATAAAAACTCATTTTTTAAGGATTAATAAATTAGCCTCTTGCAAAAATTTTCAAACAATACCATAACCTAGAAAACGGAAAATTTTCTCTCCTTTCTCCCTTTCTCCTCTCCTTTCTCTCTCTTCACTGAAAAATCACACCGCGAAGAGCTTTACTTACTTTGAAATATTGAAATTTTATCTCTCCATTGCACAATGTCAATCTCCCTAAAATTAATATTCCTAGTTCTTTGTCTAACAAGATACCTTTCAATACTGCCACTGAAAAATAGATTACTTTATTTATAATGTAATATTATTGACAATAATATGTTTTATGCATACATATGTAATTTACCATTTTCTGTGGTTAGAATGTAGTGATTTTAGTATATTTCATGTATATATCAGGTTTCAGAGCTAGGACGTTATGTAATGCATAGTCTCAGGTTTTGGGGCTTTGCGTTGATTAGTTGTGAGCTAACGTCGGATATATCACGTGATTGTTATCGCTGGTGGATGCTGCAAGTGTTTGTACACACCATTTTTTGTAGAAAAACATAACAATTTCGGATTATTCATCTTGATCAATGCTTAACAATCAGTGGATTAGCAGTACGTACGACTTTATGCACAGTATGTAAGTGATGATATTTCGGATTCGCTTTGTGACTGTTTTTCGACTCCATCGGAGCCTGGGTACATGCGGGGTGTTTCAAAATGGCGGACATGACGAGGATTGTGCCAATCGGCCATTCGTACATTAGAAGGATGGACAAGTATATGAAAGACAAGATGTGAAAAAAAATCTTTGTTTTGACCTAAATTATAAATAGATTCTCACTGTTGATCCGTGGCCAAGGTGGGTTAAACGTTGAGGGTTTGGCGAAATCGTGAACACTATGTACTTTCTCCACAGCCCCTGACATTAGCCTTTTTCAAATCGGAGGTAACGAACTTTCCTTCGACCCCCCACAAAGATTGTAAGGTATATTTCTTTTACTTCCTGATTCATGGTACGAGTGTGAAACATGTAATTTTATGCAACTTCTCCGACGGGACCCTCACAACTTACCACCGGGATGCAACAATGTTGTTATTGAGATTAATCAGCTTAGAAACTCTGTGTCTGAATCCTTACCATACACTGTATGTGTCATTTTGGAAACACCAGGGTTTTGGGACTAAACCTACAGTACCTGAGGGAGTTCACCTACGTACAAAATCATGTATGCAGTACCAATCCAGTACCTATGGTCAATGGTCAATCAAAGATGCTGTGGTCAACACTTGCAGGAGGCTAAGGCCAGTATAAATTAATTTGAAGTTTGATATAATGACATACATGATATATGAGCATAAATCATGGAAATGAATAGATGCATATGTATAGGACAAGAGTCAAATATCTAGTAAGATATTTAGAAAGATGTCTATTCGAAACACTCAAGTATTATTATATCTTTCTTTAAGATATATATAACTTCATGAAAACCTGCAGAACATAATGTCAAAATTTTCCATGCTAATGTCTCAAAGTTATTGTTCGCAGGGTAGACTTACAGTATACATATGTCAAAATTTTCCATGTTAATTGCTGTATTAAAGTTATTGGTTCGCAATGTGAACTTGCAGTATACATGATGTCAAAGTTTTCCATGTTGCTGCATCAAAGTTATTGGTTTGCAATGTGAACTAGCAGTAAACATGATGTCAAAGTTTTCCATGTTACTGTCTCAAAGTTATTGGTTCGCAATGTGAACTAGCAGCATACATGACGTCAAAGTTTTCCATGTTGCTGTATCAAAGTTTTTTGTTCGCTATGTGAACTAGCAGTATACATGATGTCAAAGTTTTCCATGTTACTGTCTCAAAGTTATTGGTTTGCAATGTGAACTAGCAGTATACATGATGTCAAAGTTTTCCATGTTACTGTTTCAAAGTTATTGGTTCGCAATGTAAACTAGCAGCATACATGATGTCAAAGTTTTCCATGTTGCTGTATCAAAGTTTTTAGTTCGCTATGTGAACTAGCAGTATACATGATGTCAAAGTTTTCCATGTTACTGTCTCAAAGTTATTGGTTCACAATGTGAACTAGCAGTATACATGATGTCAAAGTTTTCCATGTTGCTGTATCAAAGTTGGTTCTCAGTGAGTACTGGGTAAGTCATGTGGCTGTCTCAAGGTATAACTAAACTGTTATCTATTCAATACAAGATCAAAAGCAAGGCATGTTTTTTTTTTCTTTTATAAAGACTTGATTTATCAGTAAAATATAACAGTTATGAAGCCACTGTTGTTGAAATCTTTATCATTTTATTATCAAAGTACATGCAATTATGAAAGGTCACTACCTAAAATGTTGGTGATACCTTTCATCATAACAGCAGAAAATTCATGATGTAGTTCGCTTAAAATATATAGTCATAAATTATATTCTAGATAGAATTCTTTCAGCTTCAATCCTGCCGAAGAGACGCCCAGCCACAGACGAAACCTGGAGAAGAGGAAAGAGTCTAAAAAATCAGAGTGAAGTGTCAAAACTGGTGGAGCATCCATCCGTGCAGATTGATAATGAAAACAAGCAGACAAAATTCTAAAGTGACAAGGTAGTCGCGGAACCCTCTTAAGATGCTACAAGCAACATATCAGAAATACTCAATCAGTTATTAAGTTCAGGCGAGCCAGCAACCCCCAAAATAGCATATTGACATTGATGGGACGCTCGGTGCAACAGTAGCACAACGCATTAAACAAAAAATCTGGGAAAATCAGTATTTAGATTTGCGTGTGCTGCTGCAGCAGCGAGAGGATCCAGTATTTTGGGGGGTCTTTGACTTCCAACACCAGTCAACCCAAATAAATTAAGTGAATTTCTAGTTCATTATGATAGATCTCTTTCAACTTAATTAGTGCAGAGTTTTAAATAGGATTTTCGCCTGGGTTGTGTTTGCAGACCCCATCATATCCAATATGTTGAGTAATCATAAATCAGCAAGGGAGAACCAAAATATTATCAATGATCACATAGAAACAGGTCTGCAAAAGGGAATTGATGGACCATTACCTGCACCCCCATTAGATCACTTTGTTGTATTACCCCTACTGCGGCTTTAAACTTAGTGTCAAAAGGTAATTCAAATAATTTTGGAATAATTCATGACCTCTTTTTTCTAAAAGACCAGTCTGTGAATGCCAACATCTGCTGTACACTGTGATTGGATTGTTAATGTTGGAAGTTTGGTTAAAAAATTTAGTCAGTATATTTTAAGAGCAAAGTCTGACATCATTAGCCTCTTGCAAAAATTTTCAAACAATACCATAACCTAGAAAACGGAAAATTTTCTCTCCTTTCTCCCTTTCTCCTCTCCTTTCTCTCTCTTCACTGAAAAATCACACCGCGAAGAGCTTTACTTACTTTGAAATATTGAAATTTTATCTCTCCATTGCACAATGTCAATCTCCCTAAAATTAATATTCCTAGTTCTTTGTCTAACAAGATACCTTTCAATACTGCCACTGAAAAATAGATTACTTTATTTATAAACCATTTTCTGAAAATCCAATATGTTCTGATAAAAATAGCAGGTAAAGGTTTTTCCAGAAATAAAATTTCTAAATTTAGGCACCTTAATAATGATGATAATGAAAAGAATAGTTTGTAATAGTCGCCTTAAGATATGTTAGAAATGAAAAATTAATATCAAAGAAAATGTTGGAATTCGGACTAATATCTGTGAAAAAGTAAATACAGTCAAAGTACACACGAAGAACATTCCTCTGAATATATGCATACTTTCAAATCTAATTTTAGATTAACTAAACCAAAAGTAATTATCAAAAAAAGGAACAAGTCACGTACATAAAGCATGCCAAAATATTAATATTTACTGGTATTATCTTTAACGAGATCAATTAGAATTTTCCTCATCAAATTACTGTATTCGATCATTAATAGAATTAGTATTTCAATATATATCAGCAAACTTAACGCTTGTAACAAATAAAAAATAGAAAATGTAGACCACATCATAGATAATAATCTACCACGTTTATCCATCGATTAAATGCTTTGAATTGTTTTATCAGCTCTATATTCAAGGTTTTTCAGCTTTGAATTATCACTGAAAATGTTATTTCTTAAACAGTTATTTTATACTCATTAAAATAATATAACAAGTATATATTGACTTATCAACTCTAAATATATCTGTAGAGAGTGTGACAGGATTTGGTTTTACCCTCAAACCAAGGTACCACTCACGGCACCAATGTAACCGGAATTCGCTACATGGTATCAATGCAATTTAGGAAATTCCACGATACCAGTGTAGCGAAAATGACCGTATGAAAATACCTCTTAAATATCGCTCACTTTCTTTATCAATAATAGTACTTCGCGCTTTATTCCAATTTCTTACTAACCAATAAACCTCTTGATTTTCATATAGTCATGAAAGTGACTTACTAACCCAAGAATTTTAATAACAAGAGTTTGCAAATTAACAAGTATTTATTATGGCAACAATTGTATTTTATTAACAGCACAAAAATATTTACATTTATATATTTACAACGAAAACTGATGTACTAACGACCTTATATTTATGGGCCGCAATAAAAATAAGTGCCTACATGTACCTAACAAATGTACAAAGTTCAGAGCCCGTCCTACCCAATGCTAAGTCCAAAGGAAAGTGACCCATCCCTGCACGAAAAATCTGCCTGACTGACTGCCACGGAATGTAAAATTTCATATGAATTGCAACTTAACATATTCCAATCACGAAATCAAATCCCCCCAGTTTTTCTTAAACCTCGAAAACTCGACTCATCGAAAACATTTGATTTCATAGTGATAGAATTTTATTTCCCCATATTCAATTCTGCTTTACGAATTTCCCTCACTGTTGTTATCTAGGTATTTGTTTTTCTTCATCTGCCACGTTTATTACCTCTGGAGATTCCAAAGAAGAAATCATCAGGTCGAGTTCGCACATTGTAGAAATCATATACCAGTTTAAAATGTCTGCTCCTTCAGGATTTTGCACTCCGAAATTTCATTATTTATCAAGAGAAATTTAGAAAAAAAATCCTTAATGTTCCAAACCAATTTATATATAAACAAGAGGCCCATGGGCCACATCGCTCACCTGAGAAGCTTTGGCCATTCTGTTCTTTACCAGATTTCCCCCTTGTAATACATATTGTGACCCAACCCTACCCAACTGATAATAATTTAAAGAATTTGGAATCTACACTACCCCAGTATGCTTCCACATAAGTTTCAGCTTTTCTGGCCCAGTGGTTCTTGAGAAGAAGATTTTCAAAGATTTTTTCTATATATTTCTATGTAAAACATTGATTCCCCATTGTGGCCCCGCCCTACACCCGGGGGTCATGATTTGAACAATTTAGAATCTACACTACCCCAGTATGCTTCCACATAAGTTTAAGCTTTTCTGGCCCAGTGGTTCTTGAGAAGAAGATTTTCAAGAATTTTCCTATATATTTCTATGTAAAACATTGATTCCCCATTGTGGCCCCGCCCTACCTCCGGGGGTCATGATTTGAACAATTTAGAATCTACACTACCCCAGGATGCTTCCACATATGTTTCAGCTAATCTGACCCAGTGGTTCTTGAGAAGAAGATTTTCAAAGATTTTTTCTATATATTTCTATGTAAAACTTTGATTCCCCATTGTGGCCCCGCCCTACACCCGGGGGTCATGATTTAAATAAATTAAGAATCTACACTACCCAAGGATGCTTCCACATAAGTTTCAGCTTCTCTGGCCCAGTGGTTCTTGAGAAGAAGATTTTCAAAGAATTTTCCTATATATTTCTATGTAAAACATTGATTCCCCATTGTGGCCCCGCCCTTCCCCAGGGATCATGATTTGAACAATTTAGAATCTACACTACCCCAGTATGCTTCCACATAAGTTTCAGCTTTACTGGCCCAGTGGTTCTTGACAAGAAGATTTTTGAATGACCCAACCCTATTTTTGTCTTTTCTTGATTATCTCCCCTTGTGAGGGGACATGGCCCTTCATTTCTACAATTTATATTCCCCTTCACCCAAGGATGCTTTGTACCAAGTTTGGTCAAAATTAGCCTGGTGGTTCTTGAGAAGAAGTCGAAAATGTGAAAAGTTTACAGACAGACAGACGGACGGACGACGGACAAAATGTGATCAGAAAAACTCACATGAGCCTTCGGCTCAGGTGAGCTAAAATGATTTCATTTTCATTTGATACCTTTTTAGCTAATAAATGTAGTGTTCATTTTAACCCACCGTTTTTAAAATCGGCCTCAATTACTCGAAAATGCCAATTAAATAATGAAAATGTTTTCATTTTTATTATCAAGTATCACAGTATAAATATGATATTCATGTAGTACAAAACAAACAATGATCTACATCGATTGCAAAACACATAATTTTTTTCATTTCCTTTATTTGAATTATTGTCAACAACATTTTTTAATCATATACATCATAAGTATCAAGACTTGTTAAAATTTTTGACATCAAATAAACGGCAGTGCAGACGTTCATCGATTTTCATTATAGTCATTTGACACAATTAATGAATGATACATGCCTTACATTTATAAATCAAATTTTAAAATTAGAATTAGGTATTGAATTTTAAATATTAACTTTGGAGATGAAACTAATGAGTTCTCGTTGCTGACACACAAGTCAACATTTTCCCCAAATGTCTATTAGAACCAACATGTTTATAAGTTAAGGGACTCCGACCCTCAGCCAGGAAGGACAACTCTTTAATTTATAATTTAATTCAAAAAGTCTTTAAATGAAACTTGAAAATTAAATCTTTTCATGCAACAATTTTCATTATATGCCTTTGAACTTCTCAGAAAGGTCTAATTAAAAGTAGAAATTTTTATCCCGAAAAAGCATTTTTAGATACCAATATTTATTAACATGATATGAAATTAGTAGTGATTTATGGAGCTTTGCAAAGATTCTTGAAGCACATTGAGAGGCATATAATGAAAATTGTTGCATGAAAATATTTAATTTTTAAGCTAAATTTAAAGACTTTTTGAATTAAATTATAAATTAAAGAGTTGTCCTTCCTGGCTGAGAGTCGGAGTCCCTTAAACAGAAAGTCAATATAAGAACACATTTAAAAGTGTATCATATTTATGCTTGGAGCTAAAAATACAAAGGCCTATACAGTTTGCTATCAATGATAAAATTTTAGTGTTCAACACTTTAATTTTTTTTAGAATTTTGCAACACCGGGGTAAATATTATGTTATGATATATAAACAAACAAGATCACAAAACAGCTAAAAATAAATATATTATCATAGTATCAATTTTTCTTTATAAAAATGTCAATTAAGATAGCTTAACAAAGCATAATGCATATTAAAAAGTTAACCATCAAATATGAAGACTTCTTTGTGGCAATCTCTTTAAAATATTTTCAAAATTCAATAAGCCTGCCAAATTTTGCAACATTTTCCAGATCATCTGCTGTCAATTCAGGAACCTTGAAATATCTTTCTACCAATTTCCATTTTTTCAACGTATCTCCTCGCTCTAAATCGTCTTCGATTTTTAATGCAGTGATACTTAAAATAGGGAACAATACATCTTTGAAGAGAGCAATCGTTCCTAGTTTCACAAGGCATTCTTTGCAAGAAATTTGACCGACCCCCATCTCAATATCCTCTCCTTGAAAGGCTGCTTTGGAATATTTTTTCCCGATAATGTTGTTCTTTATATCTTCACTGATGCAGGTGTGATGGGCATTCAATATCTTCCTTAACTCGCTGGACATGCACAGGAAAGCACTGCATTTTAAGCACCTACAAAAATAAACAATATGCATTAAATATAATTCACTGCTGTTTTAGCATCCTAAAAACACTTGCAGCTATTATCGTCCTATTTAAAATTAATCAAAATAAGAATTATTTTTAAGATTGATTTACAGAATACACAATACTCCTTTATGTGATATTGAACATTAAAATAGGATTAAAGAATAAACTTATGTTGTCTATCAGCATTGCATTGTTAAAAAATGTACTTTTACCTTAAGCAGTATTGCCCAATTTTGTGAATATTTTCTTAAACCTGATGTTATGCTTTTTTGCATTTCTCGAAAAAATACAAAAAAATCCCTTTTAGCGACTTTCTGAAACTCTTGTTGCTGTTCAAGGAACATGCCGTGGTTGGCACCAATCTGTTGTTGTACTTTTTTCATTGCTTCTTCCATCATCGGTTCTTTCAAAGTATTCATCCATTCTCTTTCAGCAACACACTTCTCTGCAGATGCTAGTACATAGAAACGACTGTTTTCTGCACGACCCCGACCTGTAACACAATAGTACAACATAATAACAATAATAACACAAAAATATGGAGAAAATGAATAGTATCCAGGATCAAAGTCCATTTAAACAACACAAATCGGAGGCAGAGCAAACACAGACCGACGAAAAGTGAGATCAGGTGTCATGGAGGAGTAAGCATCCCCATTCGACCGGTTACACTCTCCTTGTTTATCTTGCTATTATCGGGAGAAAATGGACAATCCTTAAGTAATTTATTTGTTAATTATTGCTTCACGATATATAAATCTTCAGTCAGCATTTCACTTAATGATGTTTCAACTGACAAGGTCGTAAAAGACCAAGACCTTACAAAATTATGACTTCAAACAAGACTGTTGATATCTTTGACATCAACTTGTTTGACAAAAGATTGGCTTGTTTAAGAAACTTCGTATGTAGAACATGCTTTTGCATATCGAATCAGATATATAATATAAAACAACATCTAAATTTATAATTTTTTTTAAACCATGTATTTTCTTCTTCATGTGTTTCTTCAAACTACACAAAAACATGGATGTTAAAAAATGAATAGAATGCTTTCCATCTAAGATAATGTACCTCGTGCTTGCACCAGGGAAATGGGATTTCCGGCATAATCGTATCTTACAACAAGATTACATTCTCTGATGTCGAGCCCTTCCTCGGCAATAGTGGTCGCAACGATAATTTTAAACTCTCCATTTTTGAACAATTCTATGGCATTTACTTGTTCATGTTTAGTCATGCCTACAAAAAAAAAAACAGTTTTCGGTTCCCAACATGCATTATAGGTTTCAATTAGTATACCTGACCGTTCAATGCACAACAATAAACTGCGTGATATAAGCATTATTTTTCATTCAGATTACCATTTATCGCATAATTAAAGACTGTACGAGAAATTAAAAATCTACATATTTATTATCACTAAGTAAAACCTTTTTGTCACACAATATTAATCATTTGTCCAAAATAAATATACATGTACCACCTTTGATGTTAGAGGCAAAACTTTAGATAGAACACTGGAATTTTATTTTTAAGAGAGAAACCATCTCGTACAAAATAAAATGCAATTTCTTTTGGAGTCCAAGTTATTTTTAGTTGATATATCATACCCCCTTCTACAGTTTGAGCCTGTGATCCAGTGTACTTTCGAGCTTTAATGTGCTGTAACTCTTTTGAGTTATCCATCCATGAAGCGAGGATGTCTGCTAGAATGCGAGTTCTCACGAAAACTATTCCCCTCATATTTGGCTCTTCTGCATGTGTTGTCAGGATGATCTCTTTGAGCTTCAGCATGAGAGGGTTTTCTGCAGTTCTTTCTTGATCTAAAGCGCATTCTGCCAACTTTGTATATTCCCCTGAATCAGAAAAAAAATATTAATAAGTTATGCTATATATTTATGAAAAGAGCTACAAAAGGGATAAATAATACCAAATTGATTATCCCTCAAGAGAAAGAAAAAATTCTGTATGCTTACAACCGTATAGATTCTTGGAAAAAGAAGCGGATAATATGAATATAATCCTTTAGATATTTGTAGAATTACCTTCAAATACTGATTTTACTTTTCTTTCAATTTCATTTTCGTTTCTGGATGATTTTGGAAGGTTCTCAATAGCATTTTTGATGCAATTCAATGCATCACTGGCTCTTGCATATGAATGGTGAACAAGAGCATTGTTGTAAATCTGTGTAAGAATTAATTACAACGAAAATTTATAAATTATTTTTGAACTAATCAGACATTAATTACAAGTAACTAAAAATAAATATAATCTTTTCTGACAAAATAACTACATGTTCCATTTTTTTCATTCTCCTTTTTATATACTAAATGAATTTTTTTTTTTACATTTTTCTCTCATAAATAATAAAATTAGCAGATATTTGACCTTATATTTAATTTACGAAATACATGTACCTCTAAATATTTCCTTATTGTAAACAGTGATCGAGTTGCTTCTGATTTAGAGAGTTTTGCCAATGCTTTTAAAAGGACGTCCTCCAGCCATTGTGTATATTGTTCATTACCTTTCGTTGATGGAGGTTGTATAGCATTTTTGTCTACAATCCCAACTGTGTTCAAAATAAAACAAAATTATGAACAAACACAACAGAGCTTTCCATTCCATTCTTATTATTTTTTTATCAGAAAAAGATAAAAAAAATTGCGCTTCGTATTAAACTTCTTATCAGGTACATTGAAATAAAATATATTAAAGTAAGGAGTTATTTTATCAAGAAAATACCGCCAGTGTCTTCCAAATATTTTTCAGTTGTAGCCATGAGAGCTTTGACACATACTCCGAACTCGTCCTTCTGCCTTACAGGTACTTCTTTGATGACTAAAAAAATTAAATATATAATCAAATGATATTTTCCACCGTTCGTTCGTTAAAGGCTTTAAATTTTTAGGGAATTAAAATTTCCTAAAATTTCCGTAAATTCACTGCTTTAATTTAATTGCCCGTTTATAATTCTAATAATTCGCGTGGAAAAAAGTGAAGATATAAAAGAGTTTTACATTGTTCTGGAGAGTTAACGTGTTTGGCCAAATCGCTTCTGTTCTTTCGGACCGTCACAAGGTAATGGGCGTCCATGTTGGACATGACTTGCTTTAAATACTCAGTGGCTTTCTCAATAGTTTTAGCTTTTCCCACTCCAACAGATGCAGTAAAACCAACAACCTGTGTATATAATATGTTTGTAATTGCAATTGATGCGATTAATTTCATTTTCTAATGAGCTCTCCATGAGTTCACTTATCCTCCACTTTCTCTATAATAGTTAAGTGTTGAAATTTGACATAATGCATAATGCTATTAAGTAAATAAAAAACTTTAACAAAATAACATATAATTTTTTTGGCTTTTCTCTCGTAGAAATGGCATTTGGTAATTCAAAATTTTGTCATACTTGGGGAAGTTGGCTTTCTTCATCTGTCTGTTCTAGTTTGACATCCATGTACTGATTCATTATCTGTTTAAATGGATGGCTTCCATGACAATGATGGCATTCGTCAAATATCAGCAAAGAAAAATCTCTGATGCTTACACCCTGGTTGGTAAGTGCATTGACCAGCATTTGAGCAGTGACCACAAACACATCAAATCTGAAATCAAGAGAATAAATAAAAGGTTAAAGTAGTTTTTGCTGAATTGAAATCCTGATTCATATGAACTGCATGTTTACTGTAACTCAGTCGTACATATATGTGATTTATTTTCATGGTTTGACATCATTCAAAATAAATACATATAAATAACAATTAATGTTACAGTAGGTCATTACCTTTCTACGTATTTACTTATGTAGCCTTTAACTTACTGAGGAAGAAGTGGTTTCATCTCTTGAAAATCTTCCTCTCTCTGGGTGTCACCCGAGATCACTTTAAGTCTACATCGTACATAATCCTTTATTTTCTCTGACTGCTGGTTCGCTAAATTATTTTTGTCCACGATAAATACCACTTTCTTGACTTTTCCTGTTTCGTCAAGGTGATTCTAGAAATATTGGTATATTGTAAGCACTCGGTAAATGTGAATTGAATTTGTGTTTTCTGAATTTTTAGGTTTTACCTGAATTATTCTGATAGCCACGTATGTTTTGCCACTGCCAGTTGGCGATACAATTAAACAGTTTTCTCCCTTCAAGGATTGTTCAGCTTGTTCCTGTTGATACTGTCTTAATTCTAATGTTTTTATTGAGACGTCATTGTTTGCTAAGGACTTTGAATCATCTAGAAAAAGAAATAAATGTTTCATTCAAAACGTATTTCAAACATTTCTCTTTATCTAATTACATTGCATTTATCGTTGAACGCATTTTTTATATCTACATTAAATAACGCTTACCAAGTTCTGCGACCTTTTCTTCTGTTACACTTTCGTCATCAATAACTTGGGTACTATTTCTTGTATAGAGAACTTTTACATTGGTTCTTGTTTCACCAGGATCACAATTATCGTTTGGACTTCTTTTATTAGCATTTGTCGTGTGTTTCTCTTTTCTTAGTGATTCCTCACTTATTCCAGAGGATAAAATTTCATCAAAGTTTAGACTAGACGCAAATTGTACTTCAAGGTCAGAAACTTCATAAAGCTTTTTCTGGCTTGCTTCATCATTTTCTTCTCCATGCTGGTTAATTGGAATATATTTGAGGGAGGTTTGGCTTTCTACAGCTGTTGGATTTAAAAATGATGGGTCTGGATTCGCTCTAACTGGAACAGTTGGGCCGGGATATGGTGCGTGAATGTCTGATTCACATTGAACTGGCTTGCTTAATCTTGGTTCTATAAAACATTGTTAGGTATGTGTTATATATTTTCAAACAGAAGTTAAATTTTATTGCCAGTTTCAAGACATATAGCTTATGTCGTTAAAGACGATGATTCTATGATATTATCTGTCAGAATTTATTTCACATGATGAGGCTCTACTCTATACCGTCACCATTGAAAATTTTTTTTACAAATATAATGACTTACCAGAGAGATGTGGAATGCCATTTTCAGGACAATTTCCATTCTTTTTTCTATCCTCCCATTCTAAATTACAAAAAAGAAAAAGAAAACAAAATAGAAAAATAGAAAATAATCAAGTAATCACAAAAAAAATTTGCTTACCTTCTGCAAATTCGTCATCAATCTCTTCCACAATGTATTTATATTCTTTTTCGCACAGTTCTTCTAAGAACACATGGTACCAATTATCATCCCTTCTCCATATTCGATCTAGAAGAACTAACATTGCAGACTTTGGCCCTTTGTTTCTCATCTCAGCCTCAATTTCTTCTCGATCTGTCATCTCTATAATATATCGAGATTCCAATTTTACCCATACTTGGGATGGGTCAATATTCTGCACAAGGTCCATTTTGTGTTGTTGAAGAATCTTTGTAAATTTTTTGTAAGCATCGCTCTTCACTCCCTGACCTCTTAAAGCTTTTGCTACATATTTGTATCCTGAAATATATCACAAATCTTTTCAGGTATAGATAAGTAGCATGATTAAATCCTGGAAAACATACACTGTACACACATATATAGTAAGTGTGTGTCACTTTTTTTTCTGCCGTCTATCTTGGACATTATTAAAAGTTAACACATTCAATACAATACTAGTAATATTTTCTTCCTATCCTTATCTCTCTCTTTCACAAACACACTCACACACCCTCACATCCACCTCTTTCCCTTACACACACCCTCACAACTCTATTCCGATCGACTACAGCTACAAATTTGCTCTAAACTTTCGAGATATCAGTGATTGATAAAAAGAAGACTAAATCACCTCTTTTCTCTATAACATCTATAAGTTTTGTCCACTTTTCATTATAGCTGCTCCCCTCAATGAAAACAAGTAGCTCTTCCATTGCCACAGTTGAGCCTCTTTTTTCAAATTTTTTCATGACTGTCTCCCTTTCTCCTTTAATGTAGATTAAATTCATAACATTCAAATAAAAAAAATCAACCAGATTTACCTAAAAACAGTTTGATGAGTGAATTTTTTTTCCTGATTTATCCCTGTGTTAAATTTTACTTTTGAAAAATGCATGAAAGATATAAGGAGTTTAATTTATCGAAAGTTAATATATAGTTCTTAGGAACAGATTTTACTGGAACAATTTCTAGGAAATCTTTCATATACCATAAAGGCTTATAAAATTAAAATAGGAAACTTTCGTACTTGTTGAAATGACGCCGTCCAGGTAAGGAGCAATGTCCGTGACAAGCAGACATCTTACAAGTAGTGGTCTATACATTTTAACCAGCAGGGGTATTTCGGAGCAACCAAGTATACTATCCATGAATTCCAAGGAACTTCTCGGCTCCCCATCATTCTCTGCCATTTTATCTTTGAAAAAAACGTATATCGTGGTATAAATTATCCATTCAAAATTATTGTAAAAACATAAAAAATACATTTACCATTCTAAGGACAAACAACTAAATTTAATTTTAATTTCAGTTTTTAAAAAAACATTTTCACTCCAATGTTATCTAATTTGAATATGTATAATATAGCAATTTTATTTTAATACATCATCTAACCTGGAATAACCAACTGTTTTCGTCAGAAGTTGATTTTCTGATTCAACACTATTATCCAGTTCGGCGTCTAGTCCCAGATATATTCGTCAATGTGGACCTATAGATATTAATTTTCACAACATTTAAATGAAGTTAAGACTGAAATTATAATAAATTAAATAAAAATATGCACGAGAATTACATTGTCTACTACCTGGGTATTTAATAAAATCGGATGTTTTATTAAATTAGTAGTAGTACTTTGTAAGTAATTTCAAACTAGTCTTCAAAGATCCCAGTTAATTAAGAATACATTATTTATTCAAACATTACATGGAATTTGTTTTCTTGTTGTACAGAAGTATTGAAATGTGATCTGTTTAGAAGTGATGTTTAGTTCTCCAAAGCTCACGACACCACCTCTGATGGTGTAGAGGTTCAAGTTTGCTCTGCTAAAAATGCTTTAATACCGTACATGTACCCAGCATTGGGGGCCGTTGAGCGGTAGCGATTTTTGTAATATAATTTGATTTGGTTTGCGGACAACGTGCGTTTTATTGGACCTAAGAACCAAACAAATTGGTTGTCTGTTAGAAAAAAAACGCAATTGTCAAAGAACACAGTCAATAACTATTAATTTATACCTTATATTTTATTATTTGACAAATTTTGCGATGGCTTTCATGTTTGTGACAATGAATGTTAATTTTCTTTATCTGCACTGCTTATTTGACTTATTGATTCCGTCACAGTCGAATACAAACAAATGTAAGTAAAAACCACGCCCACAGTATAACGTAATAAGAGTCAAAGCGATCGAATAACTTATCTTATCAATATGTCCTTATCTCACTCATTTTACCCCGTTCGATTTTTTGCACAGCTAGGTAAAACGTGGAAATGTTAGAATCTTTTTTAGCATATGATTTTATTTAGAACGATCTTTAAAGTTATAAATAAATCAGAAGTTAAACCCCTTTTAATCAAAGAGTGAGCCCAAATCCGATATTGTAACTCAAATCAAAAGATTGCTATTTTTAGTTTGGAAAACCCCACGTAGAAATTCATGACTACTAAAAATAGCCAACTATGTATATCGGACAAATGTCAAGTTCTCTCTCTTTTAAAATTTATGATAAAATATGAATTTTCCATTAGAGATTTTACATTCAATGGAACATCAGCATCGTCATTTTTAAGGAAATATAAAGATATCGAATTGTAATCAAGCTCCAAATCGAAAAAAACAAAATATTGAATGGGAGCCGAAGAAACACTGACCTCTCAAATACAGTCGAGTTGGGGTCAGATGTCATGGAGGAATACGCATCCCCTGTCGACATGTCACACCTACCCTGTGCTCTTTGACATTGACATGGTCGGATAAACAGAAAAATCCGAAGGAAATTCACTGTGATAGTAATGGCCTAATAATTTATATAAAAAAATTTTGTTAATACATAATGATTAATATACATTATAAATTGTCGGTCAGCATGCGACTTTAAGTTACTGTAAACCAACTTTTATAAAAATATAGGGATAAACTAGTTTGCAACAATTAATTTTCGCGATCAAGCCTTTTTGCATCTGTTTTTAATAGACAAATACACTATGAGGGCCGGTTCGCGGCGAGAAAAATTCGCGATGACGAGGCTCTCGCGAACTCCGCGAAAATTTCTCGCACGCGAATAAAAGTTGGTTTATAGTATATTGTATAGTCAATGACCAGGTCATTGCCAAATGACAGGACCGACCATTTTATCAAGGAGAAAAATTTATTGGTATAATCGTTGATAGAAGGAAGTTATAATTGTTCATGCAAATACAATACAAAGTGAAATATAAAAGATCAAGTACAAAACATCAACAATAACACTAACCGCCATTTACAAATTTATATATTGATTGAACGTTATTACTGAAAAATCATGTTATTAATACATAATGATTATGTACACATTATACAACTGGGAAAAAAAACTTCAATTCAGTTTGTGTTCAAACATATAAAAATATAGAAAAATGATTCTTACATCAATTCCATTGTCTTCATGCCAGTATTACATCCACATTGAAGTGCTGCGTAGGTCTAATAATCAAAACGAAAGAAACATATTTTATGTTTTGTTTATTAATGCTACTTTCTCTTTCTTTTCATGGAACTGAACTGCATGTTTCTATTTATAAATCAATTTTCCAGAAATCATACTCGATATAAATATAGTACGCGGGTGGCAAAACAGCTAAATTAAACGCATTATAAGAAATTCCATATCAACAATTAAAGTATAACCAGACATTTTTGTTTTATTAGTTATAGTTAACAACGTTAACCTATATTTTACATCTGTAAACTATAGTTAACGCGATAATCTATGTTTCACAACTGTAAACTATACTTAACACCGAAAACTATCATTTGCCATTGCAAAACGTAGATTATCTGATAAATACAGTTTCACGATTTGTGAAACTATGATTAACAACTCTTAACTATAGTTTACGATTGTAAACTGTAGTTTACAAACGTGAATCTATGTTTATCAACAAAATCTATTGTTAACGCTTTATTCAGACAGATAAACTTAGATTAGCATTCGTTAAATATAGTTTACGGTTGTGAAACTAGGTTTATCTCATTTTTGTGAATTTGGCGTGCCATACATACCCGCTGTGTGTTCCTTGTTATGATCGGGTACACGTAAAAATCCGTAATCAGTTATTGAATGTAAAAATGACCATAGTTGCCTAATAAAAACGCCAGCCCTAACAAAGATTGTATTTGCAAACAAGATCAATTTTAGACCATAGAAATTGTAAAAGTTGACTTTAAAACTCGTTTGTTACAAATATTTTGATAGACTGTCCCGTTTTGAATATTGTTCATTTGCGAATGTGCTCTAGTGTTAGAGTATGAAAAAAACTTGGAAAACATATTTAAAGGTGACCTATTGCTAAATAAGTTAGAGGAGCTAGAGTCGTCATCTTCATTTAAAGTTAAGATTTCAATTTGCAATCAAAATTTATCAATATATAGCGTATTAATCTAAATGAAACATAGTTTCCTATTCTGATTTTTTTTCTAAACTCAAGTTCTATATCAAATTAAGCAGGAATTCAAATAAATAGTGATGCCTGTTGATCCAGTATCTTAATTTCGAATAAATTTCACAAGATACTTCTTATTCATGTA
This sequence comes from Saccostrea cuccullata, assembly GCF_032062105.1. Taxonomy (NCBI): domain Eukaryota; kingdom Metazoa; phylum Mollusca; class Bivalvia; order Ostreida; family Ostreidae; genus Saccostrea; species Saccostrea cuccullata. The sequence continues at coordinate 89,709 of NW_026940774.1, forward strand.
GTTTTTTTTTTTTTTTTTTGGAATAAAATTTTACATCAGTACAAAACAAATGTGCTGAAACCTCGGAACAATAAGTACCAAATCAATTCCGACAGATTGTTGGATTACGTGATTCCGAAAACTACGTTATTGCACTGTTAATAAGAAATTCAAAAATCTTTTGATATTGATGACACAGATTGTTTTAACAAAATAGGTGTAATTAACTTCAGGATTTCTTACCCTAATAGGACCAAATTCTCTACCATCAAGTGTCCGTCAAGTAAATAATACTTTGATATTAAAGTATTCGAGAAAAAAGAAAATTAAAAATCAACACAAAATAGAAATAAATAGAAAGTCATTCTCCAGTACTCTAAATATTTACACCTTCTCTTTTGAAGAGTCGCAAGGGTAGATACAATTACCTTGTCAGCAAATACAATTTATCTATAAACAAATGCTGACTGACTTTTCGTACAGATTATCATGCTTTTTATCATTCTTTTTTTTCACTGAATTGTCTACGTTTTTTTCCGTTTGCCTGATCATAAAAAATATTCAGCTGATGTGACCTGTCGGTAGAACTAGAGCATGCCAACTTCTCTTTGGCACCTCATCCAATCTCTGATGACATTAGAGGTCTTCGTTTGCTTTGCTCCAGATTTGTTTCTTTTCAATATACCTTTGAGTTTGATTACTAATCGTTATTTTTCATATTTTATTTTATAAATTTTATAAAAATATTTATTTTTGGAAAACAGTTTTAAAAAGCACATAAAAACCACTTTCTATTTTAGAAATAAATTCTATCACATCCTATAACATCAATACATTTTGTAGACACAACAATGTTAAACAACACATCTTTTCATCTCCTCAAAAATTTTAATGTTTGTGGATTTATTAACGATTGATCACTGAGAGTTATTTCCCTCTTTTCATTTCATTTCTGAATTTGAAAGACAGCAGAAAAATAAACTGACACGTACAATACTTTCATATCATTCTAGCTAAATTCGACAAGTTTTCCAGATTTTAAAACGTTTTCAATATCATTTGTCGAAAGGTCTGGCACCGTAAAATATTTCTCTACCATACCCCACTTTTTAAGCGTGTTCCCCTTTTCGAAGTCATTCTCTATCTTCAGTGCCTTTATATTCAGAATAGGATAAAATATTCCTTCGTAAAAAGCAATGGTTCCCAGTTTCACTGAACATCCTTTTCCAATGCAATCAATCTGACCAACTCCCATTTCAATATCCTCACCAGGATAAGATGGCGTTTCGAACTTAGTACAGTTGATACTATACTTTAAATCTGGACTGATACAAGCATAATGATGATTCAGAATCCTCCTTATGTCGCTCGACATACAGAGGTGTGCATGGCATTTTAAGCACCTACAAAAGTAAATAGAATATTGAAACATATCTTAACATTTTCGATCAAACAATTTTAACAAGAATTGTGTCATTATATGTAATAAAAGCTATCTTATTTGATGAAAACTGAAAACAAAAGCAACTGAAACACTTTTTTTTACACACTAAGGAGGAGTGTAATCATAGACGGTGAAGAAACATTTTATCTCTGTAATTGCCTCTTGAAAAACTATTTTGTTTCGGACAAATTTTGGCTATTCTGGATTAAAATTTGACATACTTTTGAGAGTGCCGCTAAGATTAAACATTTTTTTATTTTTACAATAAAAAAGTTCAAATCTACTCGTTAAACTGCATAGAAAAAATCGGAAAAAAAAAATAATATATAAGTTAGAAATTACCTTAAATAATATTCTCCTAGGCCTAGATTCAGTACTCTCTTCTGAACTTGATTTAGTTTTGCTGCCCAACGTTCCCTTTTAGCAAGCTGCTGAATCTCTCGTTTTTGGGTGAGGTATGAACTATAATTGTATTCAATTAGCTGCTGTACATTTCTCATTGCTTCTTCCATCATTGGTTCCCGTAAGACATTCATTTGCTCTCTTTCAGCAACGCATTTATCCTCTGAAGCCAGAATGTAAAATCGACTGTTTTCTGCTCGACCACGACCTGATTTAATCAATTTGGAAAAAAGAAAAACGACATTTAGAAGTTGATAGCATTTTTGTAGTTTACTTTTAAAATACATATCATTTTTAACAATTTATTACTGAGTTCCCCCTTTCAAAATTGATAATTTTGATAAAAATAATAAAAAAATTAAGGGCTTTTACACTAATGTCACAAAAGTTTCGAAAATAAAAGTTCAGAAACACTATAATTGATGTTGGTTATAGCTTACAAACATAATTAAAAACAATTAAAAAGATAATTTGTAACTATATAATAGTGAAACCAAGCTGACAAAAGTATTTCACCTCTAGCTTGAACCAATGATATCGCACTTCCAACATAATCGTATCTGACGACAAGATTACATTCCTTGATATCTAGTCCCTCCTCTGCAACAGTAGTGGCCACAATAATTTTATACTGACCCTCCTTGAAAAGGTCGAGAGCATCTATTTGTTCATATCTTGTCATGCCTAAATTAGAATTAAATATTTTATATAAATAATTTCACCTTCTTATATATTTCCACCTTATGATTCAGTGAATGAAATAAGTGTGTGCTGAGTATTTAATTTTGACCATTTCTGGCAATTTATTAAGATTTATCAAATAAAATTTTCTAAAATTTAACAATAACAAATGCATGCATTCTGTTTAAATAAAATAAAATTTACTAACATGATCTCCAACAAACATTTTGATACACCTTGTGGACCCAAATTTGTCCAATTACTGAAAAACTTGCTTTACTGTTATCCAAAATAAATAAATTCAGATTACAGTATTTTTAAGGCTTACCTCCTTCTGAAAGTTTTGCTAGGGAACTAGTATATCTAAGAGCTTTGATGTGCTGTAATTCCTTTGTATTCTCTATCCAAGAGGCCAGAAGTTCTGCAAGAATACGTGATCGAACAAACACTATTCCCCTCATGTCTTGGTTCTCAGCATATGTGGTGAGTATGATTTCTTTCAGCTTAAGCAAAAGGGGGTTTTCTGATGTTCTCGTATGATCCATGGCGCATGCTTCCAACGTCGTATAATCCTCTTGAACAGAAAATCGGAGGTGTCAAATGATTGAAATTTGAGAGAGAGAGAGAGAGAGAGAGAGAGAGAGAGAGAGAGAGAGAGAGAGAGAGAGAGAGAGAGAGAGAGAGAGAGAGAGATTTAAATTACCTTCCAGCAAATTTTTAATTTTTTGTTCCAGTTCAGTGTGTCCAGACAGTTTTGGAAGATTGCGTATTTCCTTTATTATAAAGTGTAGAACATCTATTGCTGTGGCATGTGAAAAGTGGACAAGTGCATTGTTGTAAATCTACGAATGATTAACCAAGATAATGAAAAGTATACTATGCTACTCACACACAGGTTCAATAGTCAATACATACAAAGCAGAGATCTGTGTTTTATTTCCTATTTATTATGTTTACATACCCATTGAACTTACGGTCATTGTAAATTTTAAGAGGAACCAGGAAAACTTAAAACCTTGGGCATTTTGGTGAAAAATTCTACTTCAGTTGAAATATGTAAGCCAGTAGAATATTTTATATATATTTAATCATTTTCTCAAAATCAAAACATAATAATTGAAGTTTCAATTTTGAGTTCCCTTTTTAGTTATCTTACTAAGAGCAGTTATTTAGTATAAAAAAAAAACAAATATACCTCTAAATACTTCCTCAAAGTGAACAATGATCGGTTTGTATCTGTTTCAGAAATCTGAGCTACTGCTTTCAAAAGAGCGTCTTCTAACCAGTTTTTGTATTGTGTACTCCCTTTTGCCGCTGGAGGACGTAGAAATCCGACTACAGTTCAGACATTATGGAAATCAGAAAAAAATGTATAATCATATATTAAAGTGTCACTATGTATTGTAAAGTTTTGTTTTATTCCAGTTTCGTTAAGAAATGCTCACAGATAAGACTTTTCAAAAATTACAAATTTCAATTAAAAAAGTAAAAAAGGTATATACATACCTCCCGCGTCGTCTAAATATTTCTCAGTTTTAATCATAAGAAGTCTTATATGTGTCCCAAACTCGTCGTTTCTTCGGACAGGTACAGTTGTAATGTCTAAATCAATTTGTCAAATATGCTTATGAAAATAGTCAATTTTAAATATTCTGTTGAAATTTAATCATTGAAAACTTTCTGCAAAGTCGCTTCTTTTTGTGAGGTCATATTTTCGTGCTTTGAAGAAAAACTATTAGTTCAGAGGGATAATGATTTCTTCAATGAAGAATTGTTGATTATTTACTTAAAGTATCTATATTTTATACCTTATTAAATTGATGAAGTCTCTATTATAAAAAATGAAAAAGAGTTAAGCTATAATATTTTGTGGTTGACATATCGATACCGTGACAAAATTCGGCTTACATTTTTATCTTATTGGCTTACATTGTCTTGGGTTGTTCATATGTTTTGCCAATTCACTCTTGTTTCTCTGAACCGTCACTAAATAATTAGCGTCCATATTTGCTAAGGTGGTCTTTACATGTTCTATTGTTTTCTGGACAGTGTTGGACTTGCCCAGACCTATTGATGCCGTGAAGCCGATGATCTGTGAAAAGGAAGATATAAATGTGAAATATCAAATTATTTCTTTTTAGAAAGATAGACTTTGTTAATTTGAAACAGTAACTTAAAAATAAACACATCTTTTCTTATTAGTCATGCAATTTGAAATACACCCGTGTATGAAAAAAATTGCATCCAAAGAGATTTTGTCAACATGTACGCTAAAAAGAAAACAAAAAACTGTAAAGAAAAATTAAGCTTTGGAAACCTTCATTTAATACAGTAACACAATACTGTAAACCAACTTTTATTCGCGACGACTCTATTTCGCGATTTACCAGAGGTAAACTAGTTAGAGACAATTAATTTTCGCGATCAGGCCTTTTTCGATCTGTTGTAAATAGACAGAAACTTTAAATACCGGTTCAAGGCGAGAAATATTCGCGATGACAAGGCTGTTGCGAACTTTCTCGCATACTTGTAAAAGTTGGTTTACAGTAATTACTATGGCGTAATACATTGTTCATACTTGTGGAAGCTGGCATTCCCCGCCGAAGTATTCTAATTTCGCGTCTAAATAATGATTCATTATCTTCTGAAATGGATGGGTTCCACAACAGTGATGACACTCATCAAAAATAAGAGTTGAAAAAGACCGAATGTTGACATTCTGTTTGTTTAAAGCATTGACCAGCATTTGAGCAGTGACCACAAGAACATCATATCTGTAGTGGTAACATAATTATCAATAACTATATAATTATATTTCAAAAAACATCGCGAATTTAAAAGAAATGTTCGACATTTCTTAATCAATCAATTGGTATATTTTGGTATACACTCTTTTGAGCATCTTATTATAAAGTTTCTGAAAAATTAATCTACCGTATTGCATTTAATTTGCTGATTAAATGTTTCCTACAACATAATCCTTAATTTCAATACTTACTGAGGGAAAAAGGATGCAATATCCTGAACATTTTCCTGTTCCCTTTGAATGTCTCCAGATATAACCTTCAATCTGCATTGTATATATTCTTCTATTTTCTCGGCCTGTTGATTTGCTAGATTGTTTTTGTCCACAACAAAGGCAATTTTCTTACCTTTTTCAAGTTTTTCAAGGTGATACTATTGCAAATAAAAAATAAATGGTATAGGATCTTTCAAATAAAAAAAAATTAAACAATGTTTTTTCACCGAAATATGGCTAACAAACCTGAATTATTCTAATGGCCACCACTGTTTTGCCACTGCCAGTGGGAGAGATAATTATACAGTTATCTCCTCTTAAAGCTCTTTCCGCCAGTTCTTGTTGATACTGTCTGAGTTCCAATTTCTTCTTGGGGGCATCCTCCTTACTTTTTGATCCACCTGTAAATATTCTCCTTAAGTATAACTTAAGTAATGCACTAATTAAATGTTATTGGGAAAGAGAAAGTACAACTTGACACTGAACAACATTTATAGCATAAAGTATATTCTCTTACTCTGTCCCAATGGTGTCCATTCTGCTATGCTTTCTTTCTCTATATGTTTGATGCTCTCTGAATAGGCATATTTGCTCGAGTTTGCAGTTGGATTTGATATTTCAGGGTCACTGTAAACTAAACTTGTTTCCTCGTTTTCTGTATTTTCAGTTGAGGAATTTTCCCCATGTAGTAATTCAGATGCGAGAGATAAATTCTTCAAATCTTCTTCCATAGAAATCTCTTTGTTTTGATTTTGAACACCTTCGTCGTCATCATATAAAGAAATAAAGTCTACTGAGTTCTGATGTGAATCTGTTGTTTCATTTTTTCTTGGATCAACCTCTTCCTTAACGTGAAGTCCATGGATTGTGAAGGATTCCTCTTCCATGATGTTAATTAATATCACCCAACTGATGTTAATTAATATCACCCAACTGATGTAAATTAATATCACCCAACTCAATATTGAAAATCTATATTTTTGAAAACTGAGAAGGAAAATAGAATAAACTGGGAGCTATCTTTAGAATTTAAACAGAATTAAAAGGAAAAGAGTATTTTAATGGAGATATGTAAAGTTAGCTACTAGTAACTGGCTACTAGTAGCTGGCTACGACAAGTGGTAAAGTTAGCTACTAGTAGCTGGCTACGAGAAGTAAGTAAAGTTGGCTACTAGTAACTGGCTACTAGTAGCTGGCTACGACAAGTGGTAAAGTTAGCTACTAGTAGCTGGCTACGAGAAGTAAGTAAAGTTGGCTACTACATGTAGTAACTGGCTACTAGTAGCTGGCTACGACAAATGGTAAAGTTAACTACTAGTAGCTGGTTACGATAAGTAAGTACAGTTGGCTATTAGTAACTGCATGGCTACCAGTAACTGACTTGAACATTCTAGTACCTTTTGTATTAAATTATGCTAATTTGGGAGAAATTATCTGGCACTAGAGTTACAAAAATATCATTATTAATAAACTCAGCAACTAGTACCGTTAACAGTGTGCAATTTTGGGAGATAAATGTTGTTATTATACAAGTAACTGGATTTTTACACCGCTTATATCCACTGATATTGTTGATAAAAACAATTTCTGAGCTTTTCCACATGATCTGGCACTAATGTTAACAAGATATCGTTAGTAATAAACTCAGCTACTAGTACCTTTTGTTTAAAATTACGCAATTTTGGGAGACCAATGTTGATATTATAGAGGTAGCTGCATTTTGACACCTCTGATATCCACTGATATTGTTAATAAAAACAATCTCTGAGCTTTTCCACATGATCTGGCACTAAAGTTAACAAGATATCGTTATTAATAAACTCAGCTACTAGTACCTTTTCTTTAAAATTATGCAATTTTAGAGACAAATCTTGATATTCCGGAAGTAGCTGGATATCTAAACAGCAGATATCAACTGATATTGTTGATAAAAATAATTTCTAAGATTTTCCACATGATCTGTCAGTAAAGTTACTAAGATATCGTTAGTAATAAAATCAGCTAATGGTAATTTTGTTTAAAATTATGCAATTTTGAGAGACAAAAGTTGATATTCCAGAAGTAGCTGGATATTTACACCGCTGATATCCACTGATATTGTTGATAAAAACAATCTCTGAACTTTTTCACATGATCTGGCACTAAAGTAACCAAGATATCGTTATTTATAAACTCAGCTACTAGTACCTTTTGTTTAAAATGATGCAATTTTTGGAGACAAATCTTGATATTCCGGAAGTAGCTGGATATTTAAACCGCAAATATCAACTGATATTGCTGATAAAAATAATCTCTAAGATTTTCCACATGATCTGTCAGTAAAGTTTCCAAGATATCGTTAGTAATAAACTCGGCTACTAGTACCTTTTGTTTAAAATTATGCAAATTTGGGAAACAAATCTTGATATTCCAGAGGTAGCTGGATATTTACACCGCTGATATCATCTGATATTGTTGATAAAAATAATCTCTGAGCTTTTCCACATGATCTGGCACTAAAGTTACCAAGATATCGTTATTAATAAACTCAGCTACTAGTACCTTTTGTTTAAAATTATGCAATTTTGTGAGACAAAAGTTGATATTCCAGAAGTAGCTGGATATTTACACCGCTGATATCAACTGATATTGTTAATAAAAACAATCTCTAAGATTTTCCACATGATCTGGCACTAAAGTGGAAAAGCTTAGACATTGTTTTTATCAGCAATATCAGTGGATATCAGTTGTGTAAAAATGCAGCTACTTCTATAATATCAACATTTTTCTCTTAAAACTGCATAATTTTAAACAAAAGGTACTAGTAGCTGAGTTTATCAATAACGATATCTTGGTAATTTTAGTGCCAGATCATGTGGAAAAGCTCAGAGATTGTTTTTATCAACAATATCGGTTGATATCATCGATTTAAATATCCAGCTACTTCTATAATATCAAGATTTGTCTCGCAAAATTGCATAATTTTAAACAAAAGGTACTAGTAGCTGAGTTTATTAATAATGATATCTTGATAACTTTAGTGCCAGACCATGTGGAAAAGCTTTGACATTGTTTTTATCAGCAATATCAGTTGATATCAGCGGTGTAAAAATGCAGCTACTTCTATAATATCAACATTTGTCACCCAAAACTGCATAATTTTTAACAAAAGGTACTAGTAGCTGAGTTTATTAATAACGACATCTTGTTAAGTTTAGTGCCAGACCATGTGGAAAAGCTTAAACATTGTTTTTGTCAACAATATCAGTGGATATCAGCGGTGTAAAAATGCAGCTACTTCTATAATATCAACATTTGTCTCCTAAAATTTGTATAATTTTAAACAAAAGGTACTAGTAGCTGAGTTTATTAATAACGATATCTTGGTACCTTTGGTGCCAGATCATGTGGAGAAGCTCAGAGATTGTTTTAATCAACAATATCAGTGGATATCAGCGGTGTAAAATTGCAGCTACTTCTATAATATCAAGATTTGTCTCCCAAAATTGCATAATTTGATACAAAAGGTTTATTAATAATTATTATTATTAATAATTAATAAACAAGAGTTTATTAATAACGATATCTCGGTAACTTTAGTGCCAAATCATTTCTCCCAAATTAGCATAATTTAACACAAAAGGTATTAGAATATTTAAATCAGTTACTGGTAGCCAGTTACTAGTAGCCAACTTTACTTGCTTGTCGTAGCTAGCTACTAGTAGCCAGTTACTAGTAGCCAACTTTACTTACTTCTCGTAGCCAGTTACTAGTAGCTAACTTTACATATCTTTTTAATGGTTGGTATTTTTCATGGTCGTTATTGTTGTATATATAGGTTCTTCAAAAATTAGAAACTTATTTTGATTGAATTTTGATTAAATCAGTGACACTGAAAAATGCAAGTTTCCTTAATGATAAAGATTTAAAGCACAAATTTAAATAAATTTAAAAGTATTTTTTTTACCAGAAAAAAAGATATGCATAATTTTTATATGATCATTTACTTAATTTTAAAAGCATACAAATATTAATATGCATGAGCAGCCATAGAGATAGAAGGAAGTGTGTGTATGTATTGGATTTGTGTAAATTGTTAAAATGACGAATATTCTTATCATCTTTTATTATTGATAAATATTCTGCTTTACAGTTTTTAAAAACATGGATCAGACTTACCCATAACACTGCTTTAAGATAAGATTCAATCTCAATTTAACCCATAAACAAGTAAGTCTGACTTCCACTTTCGTTTCAAGTAACTCAACTGCTTCTATTTTTAAACAATTTCAGAAAACATTTCCCTAAATGCAACCTTTACGGCTTGTGGTAATTTGCAGAGTGGAATTGTGAGATGTAATGGAGTCACGAAATGGAATCGTTGGGACATTTCACACTTCTCGACTGTACAGACCAAATAGATGTATTATTGTAAATTATGTATTGATACAGAAGTATGAATGCTGACTTTTTGCATAAACGCTAATTAAAAGTGGTTTATAAATGAAGTTATCTCGTAAGCAATTGCAAACTGTTTAATCATTATAATAAAACCAAAGTTCCAAACCGTTATTTTATATATTTACATTTTTACCATATCCTTGATTCATTCAGTCATAATAAGCATATATCTAAGCTCAGGGGCGGATCCAGCAATTTTTGAAAGGGGGGGGGGGGGGTCCTATATAATTATGATTACCCCCCCCCCCCCCCCCCGACACACTCTCAAGCAAAGATTCACATTCACGTATGGAAAGATCTAAAGTTGTGCATATGATAGGCGTCGGAAGTAAATTTAAGGGGGGGGGGGCTAAGCCAACAAAAGATAAACCCCAATTTCCAATGCCTATATTATGTATATATTTGCAAAAAGGGGGGGGGGGCTAAGCCCTCCTAGCACACCCCCGGTTCCGACGCCTATCTTTGTGGTAAATAATAACTTTGTTTAACGTCTTTTTTTTCTTTGAGAAGGTACCCCCAGTCCGTAAAAACCAACACATTTCAAGAACTACTGAAGCCTTGAAATTGAATGGATTTGCAGCATTTCCGAAAAGTACACAGAAATCTCGTTAAGAGGGGTGGGGTGCGGGTGGGGTTTAAAACAAAGTGTTACATGTTAGTTCTTTCAAAAGATATGATCAAAAACGATATATGTATAGCCAACACGGCCAAAGATCGCGGGAATATCATATTAAACATCGCATGTTACATATCATATATAAGATATATAAAAACAAGCAGAATATTTTCTACCATTCTGTCACAAAAAAAAGTAATAGTGAAGGTGAATGGAGGAAACTAAATGTGTGAGAATCTATCTATTCAATACATAAGTTAGACGAACAAATATTTAGTATCCCCTCTCTCTCTCTCTCCACTTGGCAAAAAATAAAGGGGGGTTTCCAACCCCCGGAACCCCCCCCCCTCTGGATCCGCCAATGAAGCTACTCCCCGCGCAAAGGTAGTTCTGTCACCCGATGAACTCGAGTAATTTTATGTAATGTGAGTAAATACGCAAGTTATTTAAAATTTTCCATAATTCTATTTGAATGCCTTAATTAGTACTGGAGAAAAAAATCTTTAATATAGATTAAGCATTGTGAATACAATATTATGCTTCATTTAGCTTAAAATAAAATGAAAATTTATACGTTTCCCATCTAAAAAATTTTAATGATAAAATGTACATTCAATATAGAAGTTTTAAGTATTATGCAAAAACGTAAAATAAAGTGAGTCATTTTCATTCATAACATGCATTTCAGAAATTTTTTTTCTATTTTTTTCTCTTATAAATAATCATTTTGAAAGACAGTAGTATTCATAACAATGGATATATAAGAATTTACAAAATTACTGATCGTGTACATACAATCACATTGTTTCGTAATGACTATTTATATCACAAACACTATTTTATCCTTTTGTGTTTATCTGACACATTGTATAAGCGGAATGTCACTTCACAATTTTTTTTATCATAGCTAGGTTTAAAAATTAAGATCTACACATGTAGTCTTACAGTTACTGTGTATTATCATTTCCTTTCATACATATTTATCGTTTGTTTTAGCACAAAAAAAGTCAATGACAAATTGTAAATTTACATCATTTCAAGCAGTTTTTCACCACGTGATCTCTGCATTATGTCGTCTGCCGTTATTTCCTGAACTGCAAACGGCACACTCTTCCATTTCTTCTTAACGTCTCGTCTCCCCATGCTGTCCTCCATTAGAAGGCTTTCAATTTTAAGGATAGGAAACTGGGCATTTCTATAAATAGAAACATTCCCAAGGTCAGATCCACAAGATTTACAGAGGAGTTTGCCGACGGCGCATTTTAAATCGTCGTCTTGGAACTGTGGCCGAGGAAGACGTTGGCCAACAACTCGCTCTTTGATGTCGTCACAAATACAAGCGTGATGGGCGTTTTGGATTTTTCTGACCTCATTCGACATGCATACATACTGGCTGCATTTTTGACACCTGTAAAATTAAAAGGTAAGAACAATTAGTGTTACTTGTATATATGTACTAAAACAGCACCAAATGCATCTTGGCAATCTGCATGTATAGACTACATCAAAACTTACTGAAAAAGATTTTAACTGAAAATTCTGTTCCTCATACTTACCGTAATACATACTGTCCTTGGCGCACAACTATCCCTTCCTTATTTTTTGCAGCAAGGTCACGCTCTGTTTTGGCCTTCCTCTGTATATCCAGGATAGTTTTCAGGCAGCCTCTTGGGTCGGTTTTGAATCTCTGCCTCAGCATCTCGATGGCACGATTCATCATTGCTTCTCTGATCATGTTCAATTCTTCTCTTTCAGCGGTTTTGTCTCCTTGTGTGGCTACCACAAAGTACTTCCCATTTTCCCGCCTTCCTCTCCCTTTAACATACATTTATATCTAATGTAAGTCAAATGCATAAGGTACTGGATAAGTTGTTATTTCAGTATGTAATATGTTCATGTTTCTTTGAAAGTGATTGAAGTTAATTCACTCCTTGGCCAACAAAATTTATTTTATAATCGTCTTTCCACTACAGTGTACAGATTTCACTCATTCAAAAATATTTATTGTATAATTTTTTTTTATAGTTTACGATTGAAGAGAAACATTTAAAATAATCAACCATTAAAAACTTTCATTTTAAAAAGTAAATCACACTTACCCCTTGCCTGGACCATAGCTATCTCATTACTGACGTAAGAATATCGGATCACAAGATTACATTTCTGGATGTCCAATCCTTCCTCTGCAACTGATGTGGCGATGACAATTTTATGTCGCCCCTCCTTGAACAACGTTAGCGCGTCAATTTGCTGTACTTTTGTCATTCCTAAGGTAAAAATGTCTTTCGTTTAATAAAAGGCTCTCAAAAATGCTTTTCATGACGTATTGATCTATAATTACATGAATTGAATTGATTTCTTTCATCTATAGCTAAAAGTAGTTGAACTTTATGATCAACTCTCAAGTCTCATTTTTCATGGAAGCAAAGGCTTTTGTTACCTCCTGCACTGCTTTTAGCCTGAGCCCCAGTAAACATGACCGGCTTAAGTGATCTCAAATCATCTGTTTCCTCCATCCAGCGGTAAATTGCCTTTACCAGATCACGTGTTCTTACAAAAATTATTCCGCGGCTGTCTGCGTCAACATGAAATGCTTTCAGGATCAGTTTTCGTAGTTCCAGCAATTTTGGATTGTTGTGGTTTGGATCATATGTGCATGTCTGCAAGAACCCCTCGCTCTCTGAATTGAATAAATTATTAAGGTGAAAATTAGTGCTGTTTTTTTTCCTCTCATGAATTAATTAGTTAAATGAAAGACATAATATCTCACTTTCAAAGAAAGATTTCAGCTTGTTGTCAGTTTCATCTGGTTTTTGATGTTCTCCCCATCTCTTTAATTCATCTCTGATGAAAGCTAGAGAATCTGAAGCCCGCGCATCGTTGTATATGATCAACGATTTGTTGTACATCTGTCAAATATATTTTGGCATTTATTCCATTGCACAAAAACTGTAAAATACATGTTAAAAATAAATCAAATTACATTGTTCTACAATTTAGAGATTACCCACATCAAGATAAACTCGGCAGGTATGAATAAACCTTCTGGCTTTCTCGTTGACTATCTTTGCCTCTTCTTTCCAAAGTCTGCTGAGCCATTGTGTATACTGGTCGTTGCCGCTCTCAACTGGTGGCTTTAGAACACTCTGATCTGTAACCTCTTTTGCCTCTAAAAATAAACAATGCTTTGAATTCTTCCAATATTGATGACCACAGATTTTTTTTAACCGAACCAATTCCCAGAAAGTATGGAATGATTATCTCAAAAATATGAAGTTTACATATCATTGTTAATGTATCTAAGATATATAATAATCTTACGGTGAGAGTTGATCATCCATTTATGAATAACTTTCATGATACCATCAATGGTTTTCCCAAATTCATTTTTCGTTCTTCCAGGAGTTTTTACAACATCTGGAAAAAAAATAATAAATAAACACTGATTTTTTTTTGTTAGAATCTGGCATGTTAAGTTTCAGACATAAAACTTTTGGATCAATGTTAAACACATTTATACCGTGAGTGAAGCTCTTTCTCTTTCTCGAGCACATTGTTTTCGGGTATAAATAATGGGTTCTGTTACTAATACTTAGAGACTTTGTTGTATAAAAAGTATTAGAGGGATTTTGATCGAACCTTGATCTGGGATATTAACATGCTGTGCTAGCTCTGCCTTGTAGTCTTCAACAACACATAATTCCTCCGCGTCCATATTTGCCATCATGCTGAAGATCCATTCCATGGCCTTCTCCGTGTTCTTTGCCTTACCCACACCAACGGATGCAGTCAGACCAACAATCTTTGCAAAAATAAAAATACCCGTATAATATACACGCACACACTAAATGCAGCAAGACTAAATTTCCTAAATTGTGTTTGGTGATCATGAAGAGTGCAAACTAAAGACGAATATGACCAAGAGTTAAAGTCCGTCCTCGGATTTTTTTTCTGATTTTTTTCTTTAATTTTTAATTTAAGATTCATTCTTCTATATGAACGGTTTACAAACCTGAGGAAGCTGCCTGTGTCTGTCCTCTAGTTTTAGGTCTAAATAATGCGCCATTATTTGATTATAAGGATGTTTAGCATGTGAATGATGACACTCATCAAAGACAATCAGAGTAAAGTCTTCAATTTTTACATCACCGACCGCCAAAGCATTGACTAAGATCTGGGCTGTTATGACGAGAATATCCTTTCTGGTGAATGCAAATAAAAAAACAAATTCTACTCATCGACATTTATTTTGTTTTACATAATTATCAAATAAAAAAGGCAAGAGATTAGAAATATATGTATAAGATTTCCCTACTTTTGAACCCAGCATGACAAGTTTTGAAGACTCTCCTCTCTCTGTTTCTCTCCTGTTATGACCTTGATTTTGCAACCCAAAAACTCTTTGCAAACTTTTCCTTGTTGTTCTGCCAGAGCGCTTTGCTCAACAAGAAAGGCGACCTTTGGAAAATCCATTCGCCTGCGTTTTTCTCTGTGATTCTGAAAGTACATGCATGCAACAAGTCATTAATTCTTTCTGGGTCGGATATACTAAAAAATAATTTCATCCGCAAGATAGCTATTTACCTGTATGATTTTCATTGCAACATGAGTTTTTCCACTTCCAGTTGGAGCAACAATAATGCAGTTTTTGTCTTGAAGAGCCGCTCTTGCCAACTCCATCTGATAGTTCCGCAAGTTTAGTGGTTTTGCAGCGACTGTATCTTCATCCGAACTGTCGTTGTTTTCGTCAACTGACCGAGTTTCTGTAAACCAAATGGATTCCAATGGAAGTAATAGGCAGAGATGAAAATTTTATATACCATAACGGTAATGATAAACTTGGATGAAAATCGTGTTCTGTAATTTCTAGTATGTTATTCAAGATTTTTTTAATAACGAGATTTCATTTTATGCAATTTAAATTAAAATATTCTGAACTTTATTTGCTATATCATGCACAAGTAGACATATTCAACTGATTGTATCAGAGGGATTTCCATGCATATGTAAGAGAATATTTTGGTTTTCAAAACATTACAGTTGTAGAAATAGTTTCGCTAAAATTATTGTGTAGATATTTTCTTGATTCTTTCTAGAATTTTCGTACCAATAGCAGGACATTCTGGTCCCACAATGTTAGGCTTAGAGCCACCTTCTCTTTGGATGTTCCTGTCGACACTGTTATCCATGCTTTCCAGTAGACGCTCTACAATCGAAGAATGAATACTGCTGTACTCCTGATTTCTGCTAGGTTGCTGAATGTCAAGATCAGTGTTTTGGTCACTTGATGAAACAGAGAGACCTCCACTGGCAACTGAAAGCTTCAAGTTCTCCAAAGACTTGTTGGTCTGTTTCTCCTTTTCAACTAATGAATTCATAGAATTTTTTTGATATTCAGCCTGTGCAACTTTTTTCGCATATGTAAGCTCGTCGTCAGAGTCGTCTTGCCTCATTGAAAATAAAGAGTTACAAGTATCCCCGAAAAGAGAACTTCCTCCAAGATCCAAGTGATCCGGAGGCGGAGTAGACTGATCACCAAGAGTGATTTGTGGCTCACCGGTGTCTGTAAAGGAAAAATTGGAATTCCTACTTACAGAAGATTTTATTTGAATAATTTGAATTCGTAATATTTAAAACAATTTTGGAAAAACGTTTATATTCCCTGTGATATTTTTAATTATATACAATTAGAGATTGTTTGCTCTCAAGAAAGTTTGCTGAGTCTAACCTGATAAATAGTTCTCTCGAATGGAGGATGAGCTCAGAAGATTGTTCGAATCATGGTCTGCAGAAATTTCTGGTGCCCTAATTAGAGACTGAACCTTGATGTTATTTCGCTGTTTCCAATCTAAGCATAAATGTAGTCGAATATCAGTTTCTTGCAAAATATCCCCAAAATGTCATCTATGCATAATGAAAACAAAACAGGAACTTACTATTATAGTAGTCGCTATCAATACTTTTGACGAGATCTGAATTCTTTCCGCAAAGGACATCCAGGAATTCATCGTACCAGTTTTGATGATGACGCCAAATTCGATCCAGTAATACATTTGTAGCACATATTTTACCCTGTGTGTTTTGTTCGGCCTGAATATTTTCTTTGTCCATGTCATTTATCACATGTCTACTACATAAGTCTGGAACGATATCAGAAGGGTCGATTTTTTGGATGAATTTTACATTGTGTTCCATTAGAAGTTTTCTGTATTTGACAAATACATCTCTCGGTACTTCCCCGCCTTTCAGTGCCTTTGCTACATAATGGTACTCTACAGAATGAAAGTAATAAATTGACTTTTTTAAAGATGGAAAGTATATTTATTAACAAGCAAATTGTAAGACTTTGTTGTTTTTCTGAATATGTATTATACATTGAATTCGTTTTCAAAAAATATACACACTGAAGAAACAATTTTATAAAGAAATTGCTTCTCAAACACCAGCCTAATAGTCTCGCATACACGTAACCAATAAACTTTACAGGTTCTTATATTGCAGCACTGGACGAACCATTGTTTTCTAAAGCGTCTACAAACTTCTCCCATTTCTTTGGATGGCCACTCAATTCCAGATGATTAAGAAGACAGTCCATAGAGGCAATGTCACCTTGGTTTCTGTTTATTTGACGGACTTCTTGCCGAGCAACTAAATGGGAAATGCATTCTTCAAATTATTGTAGGTATATAGACAGATGACCACGTTCATAATTCAAATACAAATCATATATTTTCCTAGCTCTCACCTGAATTATTAAATCAATTCAAGATTCAATAAAGCTTTCTTTTAACCCATTGACGTCTACTTCTTTGTAAAATTTTAAAATTTTCGAATTTTTCTCTTAAACTGCTAAGTGTTATCAAAAAGAAAATTCTTAGGTAAAAGAGAGTAAATTTAAGCACCATGTCCTCTTACAAGTGGAGACATTCTTAAATATGCAAGCGTTGCACAGATTGAAGTTTGTTCAGAACAAGGACCCTGTGGCTAGAGAAATTCAGGGGCAAAATCAATATTTTTACAAGTCGTACATGTAGAATTTTTACAAAATTTCTTTAAGTGTGTAAATACTACGAACATCTGGAGAGTCATGTTTTTTTTTTTCAACCATAGTTAATGTGATTCCAAAGTTTGGAGTAAAATTTTACATACTAGTATGCATATATAATAGATAGATCTAATAGGACGAAGAAGCTTAATAATTTTTCAACTTAATTGAAGCACCCCCCATGTTCACAGTTGATAAGATTCAAATTCCATTTTTAAAAGTGACGGATATTGGAGATAGGAGGTGATCAATATCAGGTAATTTTCTTTTTTCAGAACAAGTAAAATTTTTCATGGGCCTTACAATTTCATTTAAGTAACAAGCAGAGAATAACAGAGCCGGGTGTAAATGTAACTTAGATGATTACAAAGCATTTTTATGATCACAGAGGAAACAAATGCGTTATCCAGGTTCAATCAAGGGTGTACGGGGATTTACCCCGGGTTGTATTCCATACAAATATTTTATTAACTGCATGCATACATACCGTCATCGATGACACCTTTTAGATGAGAAATTAACTCTCTTCCCTGGGCACATCTCACAACAAGAGGTCTGTACAAAGACACCAATTTAGGTATGTCTGGCGTGTCCAGTGTACATTTTATACTTGGCATCCCCGAGAGGGAGCTGTCTGGGCCGTTGTTTATGTCACCCATAGCTGTAATGTTCATCATGATAGAACATTCAATTCAATATAAATGTATTATATTTTATAAGCTCTTTCAATCAGTGCCAGATGCTTTAACAATGCAGTATTTCTTCTTCATATCTATATCGCTCACCCAAGTTTTGTTCTTATCGGCCTTTTCAGTTACTGTGTTATTATATAATTCCTTAGAACAGCATCAAGGTAGCAATTAGCTAAGTTGTTTTTCCAAAAATCTGTTTTTTATAAAGATAAATTTATATTGTTGGTAAAAATAGATACAATACAAAATCGCAATTAAATCAGCTGATTATTTCAGGTCAGATTGGGTCAAACCTCGATCAGTCTCTTTGACCACAGGAGTTCGCGACTCACACCGACATCAATCTAATGGATTTTGTATAGTATACTTACCTCTTTCGCATTTGTTTCTTCTGGTTAATTGTCATCAATACATTAACTTTCGTTTCTTTTTCCAAGGATAGCTAATATTAGATTTGTTTGCATTGTATCTATTTTTATGCATAGGGGTTTTCCAGCTTTGGGGTTTTATCTAAAATCTGGATTGGAACATCAACATTTGCGCCAAATAATGCTTTATCTTTGGTAATCTTTCATAAAAATAAATAATTATGCTTCCGTAAACAAAGTCTCGGGGGTATATACCGTTTTAGCCTGTCCGTCTGTTTGTACGCAAAAACTTTAACCTTGCCTATAATTTTTCAGTGGGTGGGGCAATGGCTTTCATATTTCACAGGTGTATTCCTATTTCAAGACATTTCTTTGGGTACCATTAAATTTGACCGTTTAACCTTGACCTTGGAGTTTGACCCATTATAACAAAAAAAACCCCCAAAACATTTATTTACTTTAGCCATATTTTTTAAATGGTTGGTGCCAGGGACTTTCGAATTCATACTTCTCATATGTACTTTGTGTGGCAAGACCTCTCCTAGAATACGAACAACTTTGACCTTGACCTCGGTAGATTGACCAACCTACCTTGGCCATTACTTTTGAACGTTTAAAGCAAGGGCTTTCATATTTCACATGTGTAATTCTTGTGACAAGACCTTTTTTTGTAAAAACCAACAACTATGACCCTTTGACCTTGATCTAAGAGTTTGACCTACTTTTAAAAAAACTTTAACCTTGGTCATAAATTTTGAAAAGGTGGTGCTAAGGCTTTCATATTTCACATTTGTTTTTCTTGTGAAAATTCCTTACTTTGAGTACCAACATATTTGATTATCATTTACATTTGAGAAAGTTTTACCTTCGCTATGTTGCCATATGGGGACATAAGTGTTTCACAAACATATCTTGTTTATAGGTTTTTTTTCTTGCCCAAAAATGTCATAATCTTTATTTTAAGAACTTTGAAGTGTATTTAAAGAAGATTCAAAATTTTATTTATTTTACATTTCAACATCCAGAAGACAAGCCCCTATGGTTTTTACATACCTCTGTCAACGTTTGCTATAATATTCAAGGAAAATTTGTAACTGATGAAAATTTCATTAACACTCGATTTTATTTTTATGCGCCCGGATCGATAAATCCGAGGCGTATATTGTTTTTGTCCTGTCTGTTTGTTTGTCAGTTGTCAACTTTAACCTTCGCCATAACTTTTGAACCATGAAAGATAGAGACTTCATATTTGATATGCTTACTCCACCAATGACGCTCTTTCAAATGACACCAAAGTCAATTACCTTGTGACCTTGACTGACCTATATGCTAAAAATAGATTTTACAAAATTTTCGCCATAACTTTTGAACCATGAGAGATAGAGACTTCATATTTGGTGTGCATACTCCACTATTGAAGTTCTTCAAATGACACCAAGGTCAATGACCTTGTGATCTTGACTTTCACTTATCTGCTGAAAAGAGTTTTTTTTAAATGCGCATAGTGTTTCAGGTTTTGTTGGTTCTAAAATTGTCCATAAGAAAATAATAATGTATATTTAGGAGCTCCTCAAACACATCTTGTTTCTTATTAGAAAACTGGATTTTTAAAAATTAATTATTCTTAAAATTTTTTTAATGAAGTTTTCAATTTGGTGTAGTATAGTTCCCCCAAAACTTTTGGAATACATGTAAATTGTCTTGACAGATAATGAATTTAAAA
The DNA here is from genome assembly GCF_032062105.1 of Saccostrea cuccullata. Taxonomy (NCBI): domain Eukaryota; kingdom Metazoa; phylum Mollusca; class Bivalvia; order Ostreida; family Ostreidae; genus Saccostrea; species Saccostrea cuccullata. The sequence goes on from NW_026940774.1 coordinate 110,118, forward strand.
TAGATTTGACTGGCTGAGAAGTTGGTAGCACAGTACCCAAATGTACATGTGTATTCAATTCAAATAGAAGGGCCTCAAGGTAAAAAAAAACATGCAGTTAATACAGACATAAGAAGTTTGATTTTTATATATATTCTCTTTATTTCACATTTTTTTCATAGCTGTAAACACTAAAATAAAATTACTTACACATATGCACATGTATATATAAAATGACAATAAAATGTTTCTTTGAATTTTTATACTTTATATAAGGATACTCAAAATCTTTTCAAAAGATATTATGGATATGATCACTTTCTTGCCACCCTGCCTCTTGTTCCAAACTCTCATCATCTTTCGTAAGAGTTTTAAATCGAACACCACTAAGGATTGCCAAGAACAACAAAACAGCACAGATCACAAAGATCATTTGATTTCCATGTCGGAACACATCTTCATGAAGAAGTAACAACACTGCACAGGCAATCAGATTAATCGGAACACGGAACCAATTCATAATGCTCCAACGATGAGTGTCTGGAATGATTCTAGAACGCAGGAATCCCATAGCGGGAAAATAGATGCCTACAGCGATTTCAAACACCACAAAAGCAGAAAAGGACAGACTGTAGTCGAGAGTACCGGGGTGAGTGGAATAAATCAACAATAAATTAGCAAGGAGGGCTATTGAGATGGATGTCATGAGTAAAACTGTTGTGGACATTTTCTTCCGCAAGGACATCACTTGGAAGAATGCTTGTCCTGTCAATATGCTTATCATAAATGTTGAAAAGACAACACCTAACATAGGTTTTGTTGGTTCTAAAATGGGTGTCCATAAGAAAATAATAATGTATATGACACTCTCAAAAAGAGATTCGATGGCTCCTAGCATAAATATTTTTTCCTCAGTCACAATGCTTTTAAAACCTTCACCACATAACTTTCGAAATTTGATTGTATGTCCACTGTAGTTCTCATTCCAGGTGTACATAACAACCACACCAGCAATTATCAGGAATGGTATTGCCAATATGTATGGAGCTACAGGCCCAAATCCCATCCAGTCGCAGAGAACATTAGTTGTAAATCCGGCCAAAATGGCCATCAATCCATTCCAAAAAGATGCTTTAGCAAATGTCACTGCAATCCATTCTTTAGGAAAATCATGTGTCTCCACATGTTCATGCACATACCATGCTTCAAAGGCTGAGAATAAAACTGATGTGGCTATTCCACCTAGAATTCTCCCAATCAAAAGGATTCCATAACTCCTTGACAGCTTCAGTATACAGGAAACAGAATACAGAACTGTGAATGACATGCATAACTTCTTTCGACCAAACTGGTCTGCAGCAATGGGTGTCCAAGTTCCCAGTAAAACAGTGGAAGCAAATCCAAACACGTATAAAATGGCAATTTGTTCCTCTTGAAAACCATAGTGGTGGTACAACTTATAAAGGTAGGGACCTTGTAACCAGTCTGCAAACATTGCCATCAAGTAGGCTGCAAAATAGCCACGCTGAAACTTGATAAACATTGGATTGTTTCCAATGGATGCATCTCTGCGCAGCCTATGGGCCACATATTGGAAGGCAGCACACACAACTGCGAGGAGAATTAAGGTGAAGTATACGATTGGTCCAATCATGGTGCTAAATTGTTATCATATCATCATCTAGAAAGAAATCAAAAACAATCATGATAAGAAACGATTCAACTAAATCTTAAAAAATGTTTTAGTTCACTAATCTTGTAGAAAAGAAAGTATACTCAGGTACCTTACTGCAGACAATTGCAATACATGTATTTTTTTTAAAATTGTAGATTTTAATTATGGAACCCTTTACAGGATCTAAATGAAAATTTAACTAGATATTGTAAAAGGTTCTATAATTAAAAGTTTGTATGAAATATGTTTGGATCAATAAAATCCATTTAGCAAAGAATTTTTGGTTCATAATATAAGTCATTTCATGGATAGTCCGTTCACCATATTAAATTCTTGTTGGGTACCCCAATCAACATATATCCTTAACACGCTTTTGTAAATATTTTATATCAACATTATCATTGAATTTTTTTGGAATTTATTAATTTAATAATTACATTTCATTTCCATCAGTATTTGAATTTTTTTCAAAGAATTAATTGGTTTAATGGCTGTTTATTTAGTACTAACTGTAAAGCTGAATGTTACATTTTCTATGTTCGTTAGTTTTTTAAAGGTTTTTGATTGTATAATATTTCTGTTTTGAAAATAAATAAGGCAATCAAGATTGACCTAATTTAATAAAACATTACTTATAATTTAACAAGTATCAAATTGATTACTTTGCAATTTTTATTTATTTCTTCATCTATACTGAATATTCATATATATAATAAATTACAATTTTTAACAAATATCAAGAAATCCAATAAAAGGAAAGGAATTGAATTACTAAAGACTAACCAAGAACATATAATTTAGACATGTCTTGGTCTTTGAGAGAAAAAAAGTTTTAGAGCACAATCTGGGCAAAATGAGAATCAAAGCAAACAGTGTCAAGGGCAAACTCATTTTAGGGTGAAAAAATTTAGTAACTTACATTTGTTAATATATGATATTTTCCCAGTTTCAACTAAATGTCGCTATTTTTCCCAAATGGAATCCATAAGCCATCACTTTCAAGACCTAAAGAATCCCTGTTGTTTTATCATTGAAATATTTCTATGTGTTCTGTTCAATATTCCAAAAACTTATCACAAAATTATCAGTTCCAGTCCAAAGACTATTTCTAGTATAGTAGTGTTGCAAAATCAGACCGAATTTACAATCAATTATCAAATTGAATCGGTAGCATACAATCAGTTATATGACTGATAATTTTGAACTTTATTTCAAACAAATTAAGTGAACCATGAAATTGTCAGATATTCTTGGAAATAAAAAACAATATTTCAATACAAATTTAGCTGTCATATTTATTTATTAATATTTATTTATCTTTATTTATTTCTTTCTTTTTATTTATTTATTTTTTATTTCATATATTGACACATAATAAAGTTTTCAGTTTAAAACAATAACTTTCGCTTTCAATAAATGCCTCAATATTAGGGTCAAACATCCCCAGAGAGGTGTGGCATTTACAGGGGACACCCAAAATAGCTGCCTTGAATGTGGGTTGTTACAACCCGATTCCTTGTTCGACCCACGTGGTTTTGACCCGAGTGGTTTTGTTCTGAAGCAATATTAATTAACAATTATTTCGATAGTTTAATTTTTTTGGGTCTAGTTCAAATCATTCAGATTTTTTTAACGACCATAATGTTTGTAATTAAAAATATTGATGTTTATTTAAGTTGGAAAAACCTACACTGTTTATACAGTACGTGAACATGGTGCGCATTTGAAGAAGTATTTTATCTTCAAAATTACAAATAAATAATTATTATATTTCAAATTAAATTAATTACATCCTTGTCCTAAAAGCGTTAAGAAAAAAACTTTACTATTGACTTCAATGTTGACATTGAACCAATTATTGACACGTATCCCTCCCTGAAGCCATAGTCTAGGTAATCGATGTACAGCTACCTAGTATCCATGTGTATGCCTTATAGTGTGAACCTCTCTATTTACCTGTATGTATATATAAGCAGGTCGAAACCACTCTAGTCGTTACCATGCGGGTCGAACACGGAATCGGGTCATAACCACTCGACACCGCTGCCTTGTGTTGAAAAACAAAGTTAAAAAAATTGTGGAGGGAATTGCTAAATGATATAATAATGATCATATTTATGGTGAATGTTGTCTAGGTTGAAATACAAGTATTTCATATCTCAAATAAAGTTACAATATAATAATTATTATTCTTTGTAAAAACTGAATCAGTTGATTAATCCAACAAAGATTTGGCAGGAAAAAAATCCACACGAGTACAAAGTGAATGGGTCCCATTTTTAGAAAAAGAGGAACATCTTTTAAAAATATTCAAAGAAAAACCATTTTGTTTCAAAATACATTCTGAAAAAAAAAAATAGCGACTATCTATTTTATGAATTTTCTATCGATTGTCGCCGAAATTCTGTCCTCCGTGACAATTTTTCGATAGTCAGCCACTATCGTAACTACACTATAGTATAATATAGTATATTATTATATGATTAAATAATTTCCATCTCTCTGATTGGCTGAGATCCAACTATGTTAGAAAAATACTACGTTGTATTGACCTGCACGTGATGTTCCAGGTGAATACAAGGATTTATTTCCTCTACATTGGTCTAAAAATAGATCGGGAAATTCCAAATTAATACAAATTGTTTTTGAAAGCTATTTAAACGACTATAACTTTTTTTCCATGTGAACAAAACGTAAGCGAATATATATTTTTGGGTGAAGGTGGTAAGAGGGAATGCAGGAACCCCCGTCCAACACTTTTACTGAACAACAATTTTTACTTTTTGGCGGTCAGTTTTCCCTGATTATACCCCTTTCTTTCAAAGTCTATCCTATAAAAAAGACTGACATCATATTTTTTTTCATGGCAACTAAAATTGTTAAAAACATTTCAAATTGATACGACTGGTAAGATTTATTTACAATTTAATTCTGCTTCTCTCTTGTATTTGACTAGGACTTAATTAAATGCAAACAAGTAATGAGCTGTATCATTTTATCAGTTAATCATATAATAAAACTAAAACAATTATTGCTGTTTTTGAGGTCAATACAATGATTTAGCCATCTCTGAAGTACAATATTCACCTCGCCCTTCGGGCTCGGTGAATATTGTACTCCTCAGATGGCTAAATCATTGTATTGACCTCAAAAAACAGCAATAATTGTATAATAATTTATGCAAAATTGTTTATTTACGTAGTAATAAGTAATCATTGTTTGACCAAAATTTTGTTGCATTCCTCATCAGTATGACTGCATGTAGCAAAAGTTGGTAAAAATACTTTATAGCTACTTTGGGTAGGTTTATATACCTACGTAGCTATTAATAGCTCCGTACGTAGAAATAGTCTTTGGACTGGACCTGATTATGAATCAAAGAAGATAACAAAATCTACTCGAAATATGTCCATCAATGATCAAGTTCAACAGGTTCAATTCTAAGGAAAGTTTAACCATGTGTCTTATGATGTAGAGATATTTCTAATATATGTGCTGTAAATATCATTTATACATGGTTGTTTATCTTATAGGTCTGTTTGAGATAAAAAATTTATTCGCAATTTTTAGAGGTAATAGGTTTAGATTTTTTGGACACGTATCATCTACCGAGAAGTAGAAATTTACAAAAATATGGAGTCTATATAGTCTTTGTTCATATTTTTTCTGATTATTCAGTGATAACAAAGTAATATTACCATTTAATAAGCTTGAACTGTTATGGCAAACCTATCAAATCCTGCTTCTCAGCCGCAGTCTTTGCTTGTCAACTTGTCCACTGTTTTGATGAGCTGTACTGTTGGATTATCGATCCCGATTTAAATGCTTTTTGTGCTTATTGTTGCGGAAGAAAAACTTGCTTTCATATTTTCTGGAATATGAAAACTACTTTAAATTACAAAATAAAATTAATTTATCTACAAATATTTAGAAATGAGCAATATTTTGAGTTGTCACCAATAATATTTTTAATCGGGCTCACACTGAAATTGAAAGTAGAAATCGAAAAAGGGAAAAGTACAGAAGCACGTTTTTCAAAAATTGTTGTTGACAACATTTACAAAATGGAAACAGTACGTTTACCACAGAAGAAGTACTACAGACAAAGAGCTCATGCAAATCCCATGACAGACCACAGTTTTGATGTGTACGTTTTGTTTATATTGGCTCATATTTGAATTATTAGAACCATGAACAGAAATTAACAGGTCCAGTCCAAAGACTATTTCTACCTACGTAGCTATTAATAGCTACGTAGGAAGCCTACCAAAAGTAGCTAGTTTTACCTACTTTCTGCTTTACTTGCATTTTGCGGCTGAACGGCGCAATATGGTGAATACAATATTTCTTGATACAGTCACACTGATGATGGATATGACAAAAATTTGACCCGAAAATGATTACTTCGTAAATTAACTATTTTGAATAGAAATTCATGTAAAATTGAAGATTTTGGAAGTTATCATATTTTGGCCAAAATTTCGTCGTATTCATCATTAGTGTGACTGTATCAAAATATTATATGGTATTCACCATTTTGCGCCATTTGGTCTTTTGGTTACAAAATGCATATAATACAAAAAGTAGGTAAATATAGCTACTTTGGGTAGGTTTAAAAACCTATCTAGCTATTAATAGCGACGTAGGTAGAAATAGTCTTTGGACTGGACCTGACTAACAGATTAACATGTTTAAAATGTTTAATATCAACCTATCGTGTTATTTTCAAATGTTTGTCTCAGACATCATGGATGAAGATCGATATACTACTTAAAATGAATAGCTCCCTTGTCAAATGAAAATTATCATGCCATCAGTTGCATCAGCTGTTTCATTCACTGGAGCTGAAGGCTGAACCATGTTAACATGCTAGAGTCAAAGCTTACATGATACATGTAAACTTCACATTTTTTAAAAGATGATTTTTATTTTAATTTATTTTCTTCTCATGAACCAAAAAGTTAGTTTCAGCCAATCTTGGCAGAATGTTTCTTTGAGTATTGGAGATTCGATTTTTAATTATTGAGTCATATGATTCCTACTGAAAGGAGAGATAGAGAAGAAAAGACAAAATATAAATTAAAGTAGTGTCTTTATATAAAAATTGTCTCAAAAACTGCTGAGCCAGTAGAAATTGTAAATTATGTGAAAGTTTCCAGACATAGTCTTAATTAAAGTATGTTTGAATATTCATGGTCTGGGGAAGGGGGTGGAGGTGTCAATATATTATCATTTAAAGTATTAAATTGGAAAATAGAGGAGAAAAATTTTCAATTTTTTGTAAAGAACAGCAGGACCATAATTAGTGAAATTAATATACAAGCATTCTCTGGTTGTGCAGATTGAAATTAGTTCAATTTATGACTGTTGATAGGATGGGGTCACACAGGGTATGAAATTACTGTATACAGGGTCATTTTTGCCCCACTTTATTTTTGCTCTTTCAATTTTGCAGACAATTTTGCCCCATCTTGAATTCACCCAGTAACACTTTTATTTAAGAAATTTTACTCTATTCTTTAAATTCGCCCTGTTTCAAATTCACCCAACCAAGGTTAGGGTGAACAGTGAAAGGGGCGAAAATAATACAGCCAGGAGCGAAAATTTCCCTGTATACAGTATTATCTGGAACAAGTCAGTTGGAAAAATCTATAAAAAAAATTTCTAGCAAGAATTAGAACATGATAAGTAATTTCAATGTGTTTTGTTTGTTTGATTTTTGTAGGTCATGTAGTTTGTTAATTGACACTCTCTAACTGTATATCAGAATATTTTCTCTCATAAATAAACCTTTCAAGTTTCTTCCCAAAGAAATATGTGTAGCAGAATATTTTTTGGCTTAATGACAAGCCAAATTAGTTGAAAAAAAAGGAACTCAACATATAGCTGAACCAATCAGACTCTCCTTGCAATGACTACAGTTATAATCTTTTGTGTTAGTGAATTTTCACTGACTTACAGTCAAGTTACAGAAAATACACCAGCACCTCTACCCCAAAATATCTGCAGCCGTTTACAGTTTTTTTCTTAAAGAAATTTTATTTAACCTTAAAGTTTATTTGCAGCCCAGTGAAGCCAGAAGACATGGAGTGGAGTGAACATTACCCAGACTTCTTCAGTTCTGGTCAAAAGATCACAGAATGCAATCACAGAGTGCAGTTTGCAGACATTGGCTGTGGTTATGGAGGCTTGTTAGGTAACAGTACAGTTGACCTTTACTTAAAAATCACAATTATCTACACCATTTTCACAAAAAAATGAAGAAAATTGTAGGTATATATTATTAATATAAACTAGGGCAACTCTCATGAAGTTCTACAGAGTAAAATGCTTTCATGAGATTGACTTTCTTTGAGAATGGTGTAAACCAACAATTATTCATGTAATCTTTTATTCGTGATTCGTCAGTTACAATTCAATCCGCGACGATTAATTTCCATAACTGAGGAAACATTCTATACAAGTGCTTAGCAGAATGAATTGTTCGCAATGTTTAATATTTGCAAATGAAAGTAGATCGCTGAACTCAGCTTGCAAGCATATAACCAATAAAAGTTGGTTTACAGTACTAGTTAAAGAAATGGGTAATTGAAAATGTCAACAGAAAGTACAATACGTAAAGTATATTCATGCTAAACATATGACAAAATCTGATCGGACCCCCCCCCCCCCAATTTATGCACTTCTTGTTTTAGTCCAACCATTTTTTCAATGCAGTGACATGTAAATAATGCTTAAAGGTAGCCCATTATTGCCAATCTCAGTTGTAAGAAAACAATTAAAACATTAAAACAAAGAGAAATATCTTCAAGACATATTATTTACGACAGGGAGGTTGATATACTTCAGTCAAGTTCATGTTTTTAAAGAAAAGTTGTCCTTATATAGGGTGAATTCACCATGCATCGGATACCCTTGTACTTCAACAAGTTCTAGCGATATCGCTACCGACGGAAAATTATCAAAATGGAGTTTAACATTTAGTTTGTGATTAAAATAACAATTTAGGGCACAATTATATGCCATTTATTGAGAAAAAATCGCCAAAAGTCGAGTTTTTAGAAAAAACTAAAAATTCACCATGGATCGGACATTGTTCACCATGCATCAGACAGACGGTATGGAGACCGGAAAAATATCATACCTTTATCACAGTGCTTTAAAATCCTTGATATGGATATATTTTCATCTTTTATCTTAGAAATAACCCTCAACTTTAATTTAATCGACGATATTATTGCACAAATATAGAACGATTGTCGAGACCTCACTCTGCCTTAGAAATGCTTTAAAATGCTTATAATGCCGTAAGTGGACTGGTTTGTAGAAATAAATTGTAACGTCATATATCGATAACTTGTATTTAGACTGAAAATATAAAGTTTTTATTTTCTTTTTCCGCAAAAAACAGCTGTCAGCTGAGTTCTGTATGAATTTGGTAGTGCTTACCTTTGCATCGAAAAGTGTCCGATGCATGGTTAATTTGTGTCCGATGTACGGTGAAAATAGCATACAAGTAAAAACAAGCTCTAATAGGAATTATACAATTATTGAAGTGAAATTTAATTATAATTCATGTGAAAACAAAAAGAAAGTCCGACTTTCCGTGGAAGTCGAATTTAAAAGAACGATAACTCTAAAAATTGCAAAATCACGAATTTCGGGTTATTCCCCTTTGATGATGTAAAATATGGTTCAAGGCCAATTTTTATCACAACATGATAAACACAATCGGTATCATTAAAAAATTTAAATCTTCGTCTTTATGACAGAAACAAATAAATGAACTTTTTGAAAGAGAGTTTATTGCCTAAAGTTGTCCGAAGCAAGGTATGATTCCGATGCATGGTGAACTCACCCTATATAATTCAATACCATCCTAAATGTATGCAAGGTATGTCATGTATTATAGAATAATTCACTGAGAAGGAAAATTCAGAAAATAAAATTTCTGATAAAAGCTTGTTACAAATTCACCTCTTGTAAAAGTGCAATTGAGATATCAATTACCAGCTTAAAATCTATGTTATTCAAATAATAAAAAATATAAGGAAATCATTTCATTGACAAGAAAATTGGAGAATTCTAAAAAATCATACAAGTTCTGAAATGAAAGTCTTGTATTGCATGCGTGTATCATCATTCCATCTCAATGTCAGATCTGACCCAAGGGCCGGTAATTGATATTGGTCAAGGACTTATAAATAGGAGAAGAGTAGAGAAAGTATATATACAAAATTATCTTGTACACAACTCACCAAGAATGACCAGAATTTACAATGATGTAGAAACATCAAGTGTAACAGAAATTGGATAGGTAGTCAAGTAGCTCAGCGGTGAAGCACTCACACAGTTAGTTGGCAGTCTCAGGTTCAAGTCCCAGTCTTGATGGACATTTTCCCCTCTCTGTTATATTGGATTCTCCATGACAAAACTGATGGGCTGCTTAGTAGAGTGTTAGTGAGGGAGTCTCCGTTAAGTTTTCAGGATGGAGAACCTCAAATAAAAGGAAGAAAGAGTGCACTGGGTGGGATGGGGTGGTGATAGCTTTAAAATATGCTACTGTATTAAAAATGCACTGATAATCCAACAAAACCCCGAGGAAGTACCAAGTTGCTCTGAGAAAACCCTGAGAGGCACTGAGGCTGCTACTGAGAGACTGAGGTAGTCCTGAGGGGCACTGAAGTTTTCACCATTGGCACTCAGGGAGTACTGAGGGATACTGAGGAGGTAGCTAATTGGTGGTACAGCACTGAATGATTAGTGGGAGGTCCCAGGTTTAGGGTCCCAGTTAGGCAAACATTTTCCTGGCTGTTATGGAAAATAGAATTTATTCACCCGTTAAGACACTAATGGGAAATTGGAGCCTTCTAATTCTCTACAATATTTCTTTTCAATGTATTTAATAATTTATACCTCTCATTTACAACAAAGTACATGTATTTATTTTATTGTTCTTTGTTAAATCACAAAATGAATATGAATAATGTACACATAGACTGGACATTATGGAGGAAAACAATTGATGAATAGTTAATGACGTCAGTAAAAAAATTGATTTCTTTACATTTTTCAGGATATATAAGCATGCAAAGGTAATTTGCTGTGATTTCCCACTGCAATTGAAACATTTTAAAAAGATTAATTGTTGTTGGTATAAATGGATGTGATGTTTACTTATGGAATGGCATTAATGCTTGTTTTCCGATTAGTCATAGCAAGCAATATTCTAATGGGTTTACTCAGTGTATTGAACTTATGCTGAAAATTGAGGAGCGACTTTGACTTTTTACATTAAATTGTGTTAAATTGATCACCTGGACTTGGGTTACAGTAACCGAGTCAGATGTAATTACCTTTGGTAATTTTTATTTGCTTGATCGATTTCAAACACTGAGAGCATTTTGTGTCAAACTAAGTGCTTGACATGTATTTTTGTGTCTTAATTGTGAAATCCTTTTAATAAAAAAGTAACAAAAAATTGTCTATGCTTTTCATGTGGTTTTGGAAGGCATTGAAATCTATATTTCAGTCTGACATATAAATGCAATGACCCATGTTTTAATTTTCTTTTGAAACATTAAAATGTAAAAAGCTCTAATATTAATATTCTAATTAAAGTTAGATGTCCCGCTATCACTTCGCAAATGATAGCGGATTTGGAACATCTTATTTTAATTGTATTGTAATTTAAGTGAAAAAAAAAACAAACAAAAATAGAATACACTTGTTTCTTAAACATGAATATGTTAAAGGATATATGATTTTGATATGATTAAACTTTTGACTTAAGGTATTCAATTTATAACGAAGGGATTTTGAATGATTTTAGATAGTTCTAAAATAGTTTAAAGCACATTGCTAGATAATGATAAAAGTGAAATGAACCAAATTCACAAGATTGATAACATGTAAGGAGACGGTCATTTTGCACATTAAAAGTTTTTGAAAAGTTATCTGCCCTGCCCCATGATGAATAGAAGAAAATTTTTGATTTCACAAAATTTCTGCAGTAAATAATTCATTTTACTTCAAACTTTTACAAAGAGGGAGTTTATGCATATTTTCACCAAGAGATTTGTTTGAAATTTTAATTACTTTTTACAATATTTTATAAAAACATGTGCTGCCCATAGACTTCAATGTAAAATTCAAGGTGATATTAAGTGGACAATGATCAAAATTTTGTAAATTCCTTTGATGGAGCACTTTTATTTGATAACATCTTCAAAATGCAACCATGATTAAAAATATCAGACAATTCATTTATTTAAGGTACAAAATATGTTCGTTATACATTGAATACCTTAAGATCTTTAACCAGGATTTATTCTCTTCACACTATCAATTTAGTGCTATTTTTTTCTGATTTCCTTGAAATGTTGAAGTAAATCATAAGGACAATTTTTTGGTTTTCACATGTTTCATGCAGTCTACCTTGCATGGTCACTTCTGGATGTTCTTTCATAAATCCTCACATTGATTGGATCAATATCAAAGCGATCATTAACATTTGATCTGATTTTGAAATATGTAGTTGATTATATAAATGTCCTATTTATCCTGCCTATCTGACAAATACTAGTAACATCTAGAGTGATTAGAATGGAGAATTTTTCGAGGACACAGATGAAGTCGATGTGGTTTATCCCTTCCATGTTTCTCAATTGCATTATATTTGGAACACAAGTTCAGGGAGCAATGTTTTCAGACAGTTCCTCTCTTTACCAAAACTTATTTGGGAATTATAATCCAGATTTACGCCCTCAGACGAATCTGTCAGAACCAACAAAAGTGGGCATTTATGTTTATTTAATATCACTGAACAATTTAGATGAAATATCCGGAATACTGTCAGTGGTAGCCGCCTTCAGACTGGAATGGAATGATTTTCGCCTTAAGTGGTCGCCGAGTACCTACGGAGGACTGGACAACTTGCCAATTCCTGTCAAAAAGATTTGGGCCCCAAGGCTGTTTCTGATAGACCCTGCTAATGAGATGGAAGCTATCGGAGATGGCGACTTTCTTGGAAGGATGTATTCTGATGGCACCATGTCATGGGTGCCAGGTGGACTACTTACTTCCCTTTGTAGCATTGATATGTTCAGGTTTCCGTTCGATACACAGGAATGCTCGCTTAATTTTATGCTCTGGGGATATATCCCTACAGAAGCTGTCTTGCATCCCTGGAATAATGTCACTAAAATAGACACTTCTTTCTACAACGAAAATGGCCAGTGGGATTTGAAGAAGACTCACGTGGCCCGGGCAGCTCTTGAACAACACCAGACTCTGGTACGAATCACATTGACTCTGCAAAGAAAGTCTCTGTATTTCATTCTCAACATGTTGGCTCCAATTCTTCTCCTATCCTTTCTGAATCCATTGGTATTTGTTTTACCTATGGATAGCGGAGAACGCATTTCCTATGCAATTACGATTTTCTTATCTTTTGCTGTATTTATGACTTTACTCAGTGACAACATGCCAAAATCATCAGAACCTATGGCTCTTCTGTCATACTTCTTGATTTTTACGATGTGTTTGAGCACACTCATGACTATTTTAACAATATTCACCATGTGTCTTCATTTAAAAGAACCAGAAGCAAAAGTTTCCAGAACATTGCTGAATGTTTTAAAACTTCTTCAACTCCGGTTTATATTTAATTGCTGTAAGAAGAAAAAATCAGGATCTGCTATGATTGGTGCAGAAAATGAAGTCAAAGATGTAGTGTTTGTGAAGACTTGTGTAGGGACTAATAAACTGGAAAACGGAGAAAGTAATGAATATGACAATGTTACGACTTATAAAAGTGTGGCGCGTTCCTATGATAGAGTATTAATGTACTACTTCTATTTCTTGACTTTCTTTTTCTGGATATCATACACTATTTCGGTTAGATTTTGATGGCAGTTTCCTAGAATTGTTGGAAGCTGTAAAACACAGACCTGTAATATATTCTCGTCGTATAGAATTCCTTTTAAAATACATTTCTTCTATGGTACATGTTGTGAATGAAATAAAATGAAATTTTTGAGATTTTTCTCACACATTAAATGTTACGTGGAAATGTTATTTTGTTCATACCGTCCTCGCAAAATGAAAATCTCTCTGTTTTAGTATATGGCATTCATCTTATTACTAATAAATGTGGATCCTTTGTAAAATTGTTAAAGGTCCCTTGCTCTATCTCCCAATACTCAATAACGTGTCCAATGTATCCGACTGACGTTTTAAGTACTAATTATTAGTATATTATTTATATACCGAATTGACGACGGATTTTCCCGTTATTTCTTGATCATGACAAGGAGCACACGGCGGGTGTGACCACTTCCCTGATGATGCCCACTCTTCGATGGCACCTGATCCAACCTCTGATGTTTTTGAGGTCCGAGGTTGCTCTGCTCCTGTTTTGTATTGTTTTATGAACTTTTGATCTTGAATACTGTTTGTTATCTGCATGTGTTTCATACAATGTATTCGCCCAGGTTAGACTAGTCTTTGCA